>NC_071087.1:86913497-87213497 GCF_027358695.1 Spea bombifrons
CTGGAATGGGCGGGGGGGGGAGAAAAGATGCGTACATATTACATAGTTAAAAATGCATGTGTGATCTCATACGCTTCATAGTGTGTCCCTAAATGGCAGAAATAAGATGTGGTCACCCTAGCCTCTAGTGTGCGTCAGTCAGCTTAAATCCAGCTTGTACCCACGGTGTGCTCCAGCCTTGTGCAGTTTTATTTGTTTTAAATGGTTTGTGGAATTACTTTGTTTTACTGTTTAAGTAATTTAGTATTGATAGAATGACAAATAAAAGTTGATCAAAAAACTGTTTGTCCAATGCTTTTTTTTTAATGTCGCCAAATTAACCCTGTATTAATATGCATTATAAAGCTAAAAGGCTATATTTTCTCTCGGTGAAGAATGAGTGTGGCCCACGCCAGAAAAAACCTGGACAGCCCTGGATTGGTGGATTAGTGACAGACAAAAGAGGGTTGTAGTCAATGGAGTATATCGGTGCAAGGTCTTGTTACCATTGGGGTACCTCAGGGATCTGTACTTGGACCCATTCTCTTTAATATTTGTATTAGTGATATTGCAGATGGTCTTGATGGAAAGGTATATCTTTTTGCTGATGACACGCAGATTTGCAACAGGGTTGATGTTCCTGGAGGGAGAAGCCAAATGGCAAATGATTTAGGTAAACTGGAAAAATAGTCAGAGCTGTGGCAACTGGCATTTAATGTGGATAAATGCAAAGTAGTGCATCTAGGGGATAAAAACCCAAGGGCAGAGTATAGAATATTTGGTACTGTCCTAATCTCAACGTGTGAGGAAAGGGATTTAGGGGTGATTATTTCAGAGGATTTAAAGGCAGGAAGACAATGCAATGCAGCAGCAGGAAATTCTGCCAGAATGCTATATAGGGAGATGTATTAGCAGTAGAATTAAATCCTGATGGATTTCCGCTCCCGTTATCTACGCAGCATCGTAGGGGTTAACAGGAGTAGAAATTTGTAGGTTCGCTGTTAGGAGTTAAAAGGCTATAAGAACAACTCCAATTGGTTGATGCTAGAGGAGGCCCCTGCTGGCGACCAATAGAGTCTCCTGATGGCGGAACTTGGCCTGGGGGGACCATGGTCTCCCCGCTCCAAGAATTAAAGTTCCTTACAAGCGACTCTATTGGTCGTTTGTAGAGAGCTTTAACTCTTGGAGTGGAGAGACCAGTGGTCTCCCCCGGCACCAGGATTTTAAACGTCTGTATGAGTGCAGGTGCACTTCATTGATTGATGGCAGAGGAGGCCCCTGCCGGCGACCAATAGAGTTGCTAGTACGGACCTTTAAAATCCTGGCGCCAAAGCTGCTGCATAGTGCGTACCATGTTTACCCCGTATTAACCCCTTCTACAAAACACGGCAGAAAACGGCAAAAAACACGAAGAGTTGGCCGGCACCCAAGTCTACTGCAGACCATATTTCTAGAAGGATATAGATACTTTGGAGTAAGTTTAGAGAAGGGTGCTAAACTTGTTCATGGATTGCAGGATAAAAGACTTACCTGAAAAGATAAATGATTTGGAAGAAAGATGTGACTGGGAAGATACGATCGAAACATTTAAATGCTTAAAGGGAATCAACATGATAAACAGAGTTTATTTAAAGCATGATGTACTAGAGGACATAGTTTTAAGCTAGAGGGGCAAAGGTTTAAAAGTTATATCAGGAAATATTACTTTACTGAAGTGTTAGCAGATGCATGGAATAGCCTTCCATCGGAAGTGGTAAATGTGAATACAGCGAAGGCGTTCAAGCAAGCATGGGATAGGAATTACGCAAATATAGATCTTAGATAAGGCCAAGGACTAAGGAACATATTCAGAGGTTGGGCTGACTAGATGGGCCGTCACTGTGTTTCTGTTTTATCCCCATTTTTTTTCCTAGCGACTGATTCTGCTCTACGAAAAGGCACTCCCTGTAAGGGGCTAAAGTTATTATGATAACAGGCATTTTCTGTAAATATAACCTTTGTTACTGAACAAGGCTTAGCATTAAAACAATTTAAGCAGTCTCCTTTCACACAATATATTCCTTATTTGTATTTTTAACAATTCGGTTGTATTTTTTCCTCTCTGCATCTGTACGCTCCCCACTTATATAATTAAGTTTGGGTGTAATCTTATTTTTTTAGTTTTGATGTCTGCATCTTTTCCATTTTTGCTATTACGCTTGACCTTTTTATACGTTTATTAATTTATGCATTTTTTTAATCACACACATTTTACTTCAGGTATAAATTTACTGCTCCTGGTATAACAAAGCCCCAATATGTGTTCAGCAACATCTCCTGAGTACAGTGATACCCCCTGGCATGGTCTTGTTGGGTTGTTTAGGGTTTTTCGCACCTGCCTTAAATGTAAAAACAGTATTGTAGAACTAAGTAATTTAATAAGATATACTTCTTTATGGTTGGTAGGCTGAGCGTGAAAACTCACAACACATGGGACTGTGGATCATAAGCAATGCATCATGGGTAGAGGATACATGAAGCCCATTTGTCAGCAAATGTGGACAGCACTGAAACTGAAAACTCCAGCCAAAACTATAATTACATCTGAATAAACGGGGTATACAGCGTACAGACGCCATTTCTTTGTCCATGGGGTAATTGGAACACTGGTGGCGTAACCTAAGTGGCCAGTAACCAGTATAGATGCCTTCACCACCCTTGTAACTCATGGCACCTATTGGGCGCCCATCTCAGTGTCTAGCTCTAAATTTAAAGTTGGAAGAACCCAATGACATATTAAAAATACAGATTAAAAACAATAGAGTATAAAATATTGTATCACAGTAATTAAAACAGCAGTAAAAGACAAACGGCATAAAAGAGGTAAAAGGCAAGTGTTTGCTTGAAAGGAACAGGGCATGGTTCTTTGTTTTCTGCTCCTTGGCCACCTTAATTGAACAAAAACAAACAAAAAAATGAAAGTGCCTATGGTGGCTGGATCGTCCCTTTAATCAAGGTACACGTGCTAAATGTTGCATTATAACTCCCAATGAATCTCAGATAGTAGGGGATCCTTGGCCTGTACAAATATTTATACAGCAATACCCATAATGGATATCCATTGGATATTCGGCGATCCTTGATGTCCATGCGTAGACTTTTAGACTATGTACGTTTCTTTGTTTCATTCCGTTGGTTTGGTTCCTCTTGGATTTGAGGGCGTGTGTAGTAAGGTGTGGGAAAACTCCTGCAACAGAAACTTCTCCAACCTTCTACAATATCTGGAAAAGCCTGTTTAACAAGCTGATAACAATAGGATTTTTTTTTATTAGTCAATATTCTACTAAAAAACAAATGCCCCATCCATATGATCACTGCGGGGGTATATGTCAATGCCAAGCTGATATATTTACTAAACAAATGTTTTTTTTTTTAAACTGTTTTGATGCTGATCAAGGGCAAGATCGCTGAAGTGGAGTAGACATTTTCATGAGGTTATCTCCTTAACATCCAACACCTCTGTCTGGCGCAGGTCACCAAAGAGCTGGCAAACCCCAGAGAAGGAATCTTAATTGTAGGAGAGGATTTTGACACCCTTACTGACCCAGAAGCTGACACCCTAATTCAGAACCCAAATTACATCCCATGAACAACAACATAAACAGACCCTTACAGCAAATACATTCCTTGACAACAGGGAGCTTTAAAGTATTTTGAACAGCAAGAAAACGTGGGGCAAAAAGTGGAAATCAAAGCGAACAATTTCCACTCCTACAACGACACAGTTTACAATATTCAAAAGCCGCCGGCCGCCAGCCCCGTCGTCTTGGATGACGTGAGGACTGCCTCACTAACGCAATTACACAGAGGCATTACATTGGCATATTTGATTACTCTTCAGTCTTTCCATTCCCCTCTCCTGCCCCCCACATTTACCCCATCAGGAGTTCAAATTCACTGGATAGCTTTGTATAATACGGGGAATACATGTAGAACACATATGTGTGTGTTTTTTCGCTAAACACAGTATCAATACATGTTGGGTATGCGAGTGTCTATAAAACCCTGGATAAGCGATCACCACTGTGTCCCCCCTTATGATGTCTGTATCCCCTTATAATGAATGCTCCTGAGTTGTACCATGTCAGAAAAATCAATAAAAACTGATTTTCGAAAGAAAAAAACAATCTCTACCCACTGACAAGTCCCATCTTTCACGTGTTCCTTTAGTTATGCGATGTCGTGGGGTTAATGACCAATTTTCTAAGAATTAAGTAGAAACATTTTAAAACATAAAATGAACCTTATGTATTGATTTATTACTCCTCCGTGGGTTTCCACGGCTTGAGGCTGGTCCTGCATAGGTGACTGTCAAAAAGTGAACTTCTGAGCGGAGCGTTCATCTCTCCAACAACCTCCTGGTTTCGTGAATACGCGTCGCGCCCAGGGATTAGGGTAACAATGTAAGAGAGGCCTTACCCAGTAATCTGAATATTATCTGAATATACTCAGTTCTCAGCTATTCCTTAATGTGTATTGTTGTGTTAACCAGAACTGTATTTATTAACATTATTCTTTGCTCTTGTTTGTAGGAAGCTACAGGAATCTGCCGGTCTATTAAAACCAGTATGGTTTGTCAACGCATGTATGAATCATTGCCCCAAAACTTTCCCCAAACAGACTATACGAACCAAGCTTGAGAACACAAAGGAGCAAAACAACTCACTTTTCTAATCCCAGATCAGAAAATTTTATCCTGAAATCCACCTAACGAATGCAGAAATGTAATTTCTGATACATACATACGGTATGATAAATATAAAATATAAAAAGGTATGTGAGTGATGCGCAAAAAACTATTGTGCTAAAGTTACGGCGCCATCAGATCTCATGCGTATTTGTGATTTTCATATGCAAACAGGTGCCATAGCATCAGTTCTCAAACATACTCCTAATTTATACACACAAATAGCTATCACACTCCAACACAACAGTACTCATTATGCAAAAATTGTTCTTATAGTAATTTGAGGAGAGTAATCTGTAATAAATAAATCGATATTGAGGCATTCTCCTGAAAACGTAACCATGCAACTCAATGGAGCCCAGCTTACTAACGACAATAAGATTAGTAAAATAAATCCCAAGAAAGTAAAGCCCACACTTACAATCAAATTATATATATTATATTCGATGCAAAATTATAAGGGGGGAGGGGATCAAACACTAACATGTAAAAATTATTCCACACTGATGTCACCATCAGAACCATCCAGTTCCAACAAAAAAAGCCCAAATATATAAATTGCTTTAAAAAAAAATATATGGTTTAATGGGTAACTTGAATTAACTGGGTTCAAAGATGTCCAAAATAGGACATGGAGTAAAATATCTGATACATTTTATCTGGGAACTAAAATGTTCGTACATTTAGTTTCCCAGACTCCAAACGGCAGCAAACCGCAGAGTTTTATCCTTAACCCTTTTGGGCAGGACATGAGCTGAAAGTAAACAGTTAAACGTACAAATTCCATTTAATTGCACAATGCAAAAATCATTAAGGGAGGGAAATGAAATTTAAGGTAAGCAAATTTTGTTTTTCCCCAATCGTTAAAACGGGCAGCAAACCGTAGGGATGTAGTAAACTAGTGAATGCTTAATCACTGCCTGCAAGACTTTACATCCAAAAGCAGCATCCTCAGAGGCCAGGATGTTAAGCCTGTAATATTTCCATTACTTATGGAGAGATGGCAAAGTTGTTGCTTGCAAACTTGTTCTGGAGAGGCCGATGCCTTTTCTGCCCATGATGTAGCCATGGCTCTTGTGGAATGGATGGTAATTGAAAATGGAGGAGGAAGGTCTTCAAGCACATAAAACAGCTTAATCCACACCTCTCAACATTTCAAAATGTGAAAGAGGGACGCTTTTTAAAAAAAAATCTCACGGAACTCACCAATACCACCAATTTCACTTTACAATGTTGCGCTCACATCACCACTAAAAACACACCTCGTTTTTGTCAGCAGTCATGCATATTAAAAATAACCAACACATTGAATTGAATTCCCATGAGGCTCAGCCAGACATACTACTTCATGATGCTGGCTGAGCGTCATGGGAAGTGCAGCAACAGTAAAGCTGCAGACGCTAGCTGTGAACTAAAATTCCCATGATTCTCAGTCAGCCAGGTGTCCACCAGGTATCATTGGAAGAGTAGTCCACAGCAGCAGAGATTTTTTTTTAATGGAAAAAAGGTTAATAAATACACATATACACATACACTGCCCTTACACACACATATACATGCACACTGCCCTTAGACACACACATATACACGTACACTGCCCTTAGACACACACACACATACATATACACTGCCCTTACACACACACACGTACATACATGTACACTGCCCTTATACACACATATATACACATACACTGCCTTTACACACCAGCTAACAAATACCTATACTGCTCACACAAGCTTACATACACATACAGCCCTTACACCCCTTTCTCCCCATCTCCTACCTCTTTCACTATCCACCATCCTTCTGGTGGGGATGAAGACCTTTGAGACTCTTGGAAGGTCCATGAAAGAGGATGAAAAGGTTATCTGATCTACAGAAGCTGGTAGATTTATTCAAATAAGAGAAGGGACCGCTCCATCTAATGTATCGGTTTGTCTTAGTCTGTCAATTGTCGTCTTGTCATACCCCTTGATTATACTATTGTTTTAAGCACTGCTTGTTGGCGCTATATAAATAAAAAGATAATAATAAATAAATCAAAAGGCGCAGTCTCAGGTCTGAAACGTAACTTCAATTGAGAAACATGATCCTGGACAAAAGGTGCAAAAATTATCTCCTGCTGGATATTAGTAGAAGACGCCACCTTGTGTCTGAAATCTTGCAAGTTCTAAAGACCACTTTATCTTGAAGAAATATAAGGTATGGTGTGCTTTGCATGACAACGTCTGAAGTCCTGCTACCATCTTAGCTGAGGCGATCAAAAATGAGACCTGGGTAAGCGGTTTGAGAGTGCAAGTATCTAGAGGTTCAAAAGGTAGACTGCATAACTTCTCAAATACTAGATTAAGGTCTGAAGGAGGTAAAAGGTTACGAACCACTGGGTATACACTCACTGGCCGCTTTATTAGGTATACCTGTTCAATTCCTTGTTAACGCAAATAGCTAATCAGCCAATCACATGGCAGCAACAATGCATTTAGGCATGTACTGTTTTCAAGACAACTTGCTGAAGTTCAAACTGAGCATCAGAATGGGAAAGAAATGTGATTTAAGTGACTTTGAATGTGGCATGGTTGCTGGTGCCAGAATCTGCTGACCTACTGGGATTTTCATGCACAACCATATCTAGGGTTTACAGAGAATGGTCCAAATAGGAGAAAATATTCAGTGAGCAGCAGTTGTGTGGACGAAAATGCCTTGTTGAGGTCAGAGGAGAATGGGGAGACTGGTTCGGGATGATAGAAAGGCAACAGTAACTCAAATAACCACTCATTACAACCAAGGTATGAAGAATACCATCTCTGAACACACATGTCAAACCTTGAAGCAGATGTGCTACAGCAGCAGAAGACCACGCTGGGTGCCATTCCTGCTATCTACGAACAGGAAACTGAGCCAACAATTCGCACAGGCTCACCAAAATTGGACAACGGGAGACTGGAATAGTGTTGCCTGGTCTGCTGAGTCTTGATTCCAGCTGTGACATTCAGACGGCAGGGTCAGAATTTGGCGTAAACAACACGAATGCATGGATCCATCCTGACTTGTATCAACGATTGAGGCTGTACTAATTGAGCATCGTATAAACGAGACAGCCTACCTGAGTATTGTTGCTGACCATGTCCATCCCTTTATGGCCACAGTGTACCCACAAAGCTCACATCATTTCAAACTAGTTTCTTGAACATGACAATGAGTTCACTGTACTCCAATGGCCTATACAGTCACCAGATCTCAATCCAATAGAGCACCTTTGGGATGTGGTGGAATGGGAGAATCACATCAAGGATGTGCAGCCGACAAATCTGCAGCAACTGCGTGATGCCATAATGTCCATATGGACCAAAATCTCTGAGGAAGGTTTCCAGCACCTTGTAGAAAGTATGCCATGAAGAACGAAGGCAAAAGTGGGTCCAACCCGGTACTAGCAAGGTGTACCTAATAAAGCGGCCAGTGAGTGTACATATTTACACAGAAGACGACCAACTAACTTGAGTAATAACTGCTACTTGCACAACATTTAACATTAAAAAGTGTTAAATATATGTATTGTATTAACCGCTGTGTAAATTGTTGGCGCTATATAAATAAAAGGTAATACACTAAGGGTTAGATGATTTACTCTGTCCCATTGAAGAGATCCATCTGGTCCCTTGGATAGAGCATTTGGATTTGTGGGTTGTTAACCCTCTCTCCTGGATGCAAATGACTAGACTCCTCAGTTGCAGGAGTCACACTTGTAAGTGCAACTGTATGGTATGTTCATTTTTTACCACATTGTGACATATTACACTACTAGGTGGCATTTTATGTTTTTCTTATAGGTTATGAACATTTATACATTAGTCTGTAGATGAGAATTGTCCTATGTAAGATTTTGTTATATTTCACTGATTTGCTGGCATTCAGGTATTGATTTCTTCACATTAACATTTAGTTGTGACTTCTTATGAAAATTCCCTTACATTTTGATGCATTCAAAATTATTTTATTTATTTATTTCTCAAATCTTGGTGAACGTTGCAGATTTGATTTTAGCCACGACATTCCATTTGGGTTCATTTAAAGAATCAGGAAGAGAATCATTACAGACATCCTGCAAATAACCTGAAATACATAAATACAATATATCATACTTAGTGTATTTAAAACAAGCAAAAAGGCTCCAAGAAACTGAAACCAGCACAACTACCTTTAAGGCTCGAGGAGCTGTGCCAAACTGCAAGGGCAGGGAGAACTTAGACCACCCAGAGACATAACTACTTAGTGGAGAGCTGGGCTTAAATTCCATGTTTTGCGGTAAAAAAAACAAAAAAAAAACTCCATGACATCACCGCACATGCACCCCAAAAGCCCAGAACTGCGGGGAAGAACTTTGGGTGTCCGCCCAACCGAGTGGCAGCTTCAATGGGCCTCCAAGCTACAAAGCATTCTTACTTTAAATCACCACACACACACACACACACACAAAACTTTTGCACAGTATTGTACATTCAGTATACTGACACTACTGTGAGGCAGGACACAAACTGAGTCTGAGGCAACCCCAGCGAAGCACTTTGTAGAGACTGAAGCCACAGCCATATTTTATTTCATTGGTGAGGTGCATGATTTGCATTCATACTACTTCCATTCCTGCCTTTTCTATTTTGTATTTGTTTTGCAAGTTCCTTGTGCTTCAGGGTTAAACATCTATAAACTGTCTGGCCTAGATATAGAAACTCAGAAAGATGGTATCCAGAAAGAAAAGAAAACAAAGCGTTAAATACCATGTGTTTGGTAGAATTTGACTTCTTGGCAGAGGTAAAAGTAAGGCCTTAAATATATAAAAACACAGGCACAGTGTTGCAAAAGTATTCAGACCACTAATTTCATATTACTGAATTACATATAGACTAGTTTTATATTGAGGAAAAGAGTTTCTTTTTGCAAGTATTTGCTCCCACACTTGCAATAAGCACTTTCTATTACAATAAACAGATCTAAGGCATTCTTCATACTATATTTATAAATATATGGCTTGCCCCACACTTCTCTCGCATCTTCTGATTTCTTCATTCTCCTGGTGAACTTCAAGAAAAGGTCGGAGTCTCCAGGTACACATTCTCCCTCCACTGGCAAAACGGGGAGAGGTGGTCTCTATGGCTCTGCCCTTTTGCGGTAGCGCACAGGGAGGACAGAATAACGAAGACAACACTCACTAGACGTTTCTGCACCTCTATCAACAAATCTGATTATTCTGGCCGCTATGTGCAACGCAAAAGGGTGGAGGCAAGGGGGACACACAATCTAGAGGGTGTTCCTGGGGGCTCTGCCTTTCTGCAGTAGTTAGACAGGAGAGCAGGCTCAGAAGTGAACAAAGAAGACAGGAGCTACAGGGCAAGGAAAGAGGGGCACAGAAGTCAAGGAGACATTAACCCCTTAAGGACAATAGGGGTTTTTACTCGTAGTATATTGCGGGACAATGGCTCTTTTAACGTTTTTCAGTGTTATTGTTTAGCTGTGATTTTCTTCTTTCTCATTTCGTGCTCCCACACATATTATATATTGTTTTTTTCAGGACAGACAGGGCTTTCTTTAGATACCATTATTTTTATCATATCATCTAATTTACTATACAAAAAATGATAAACTATGGTGATTTTTTGTTAAACAATTACTTTCTCTCACTTTTTAAACAAAAAAACTTTTACTCATCTGCAAAAACTAATGATAAAACCTGCTAAATAGATTCGACTATTTGTCCTGAGTTTAGAAATACCCAATGTTTTTATGTTTTTTTGCTTTTTTCTGCACGTTTTGGGGCAATAAGTACAGGTAGCGTTTTGCTATTTCAAAACCATTTTTTCCCCAAAGTTAGTCATTCTGCCCCATGTGCCATTTCGGGTATCTTTGAAGCCGGCCAATGCAATTTACCCCATCAAACCATATATTTTTAAAAACTAGACACCCAAGGTATTTGAAATGCTGGTATTTTAACCCTTTCCATGTACTAATTCTACCACTAGCCTTTGTCAAACTTTATGGTAGTAATTTTTTTTTTGTATTTTTTTCACACACGTTGTACTTCAGGTATAAATTTATCGCTCCTGGTATATGTCACTGCCAAACAACACCCCGATATGTGTTCAGTAACATCTCCTGAGCGCAGTGATACCCCACATGCAGGGGTTTGTTGGGTTATTTGGGAGGTAAAAGGCCACCTTTGTGAGGTGTGTATTTTTTTGCCATTTATACATCTGGTCACTCTGTGCCCACGTCCCATACTTGGGACATCTTTGAATCCGGCCAATTCAATTTACCCCATCAAATCATAATTTTTTAAAACTAGGCACACTATGGGCATTTATAATCCTAATATTTTAACTCTTTGCGTGTGGGATTTTTTTGGGAAGATACAGCGCTAATTGTAGGTAGCTATTTGCACTTTTTTCTTGACAGTAGGTAATTATTTTTACATGTAACTATATATATATATTATTTTATTTTTTTTAAATTACATTTTTTTTAATATTTTTTTTTACAATACACTTAGGTTGTGTAGCCCCCTCTGAGTTAAAAAAACGTCATTGCCTCAATGAAGAGGCAGGCTGGAATGGGGGGTGAGTGATTGACAGACCAGGTCACTGGTCTGTAGTTTAACCCACCGATCGCCGTGACTCACTGTGAATCACGGGGATCGGGAAGTTATGAAGCCCCCCCTGGGGCATTGCAGGCTTGCCTCAATGAAGAGGCAGCCTGGAATGCCCCTCACCCGATTTGCATCGGGTTCGGGGGGGGGGTTGACAGACCAGTGATTTCACTCACTGGTCTGTCGTTTAACCCACCGATCGCTGCGATTCACGGTGAATCACGGCGATCGGGGGGGTTGCGAAGCCCCATCTGGGGCATTGCAGGCGTCCCTCAACAAAGAGGGAGTCTGGAATGCCCTTCACCAGATTTGCATCTGGTTCGGGGGGGCGTGATTGACAGACCAGTGATATGAATCGCTGGTCTGTCCTTTAACCCACCGATCACCGTGATTCACAGCGATCGGGAGGTTGTGAAG
Organism: Spea bombifrons; assembly: GCF_027358695.1. Lineage (NCBI taxonomy): Eukaryota > Metazoa > Chordata > Amphibia > Anura > Pelobatidae > Spea > Spea bombifrons. The sequence goes on from NC_071087.1 coordinate 86,925,257, forward strand.
CCCCCTCTGGGACATTGCAGGCATGCCTCAATGTAGAAGCAGCTTGGAATGCCTCTTACCCGATTTGAATCGGGCTCGGGGGGTGTGTTTAACAGACCAGTGATTTGCATCGCCGGTCTGTTGTTTAAACCGCCGATCTCCGTGAATTGCGGAGATCGGAAGTTGGCAAAACTTTTTTTTTTGGTTTGCCTGGATAGCCTCACTTGTGAGACTTCCAGGAAAACCGCGATGCCGCCGATCGCGGCGAAAACGCCGCGGGAAACGTCAAATAACGTTACCACGTACATGTACGGGCATTGTCGTTATCGCATTGCACGGCAACCCCGTACATGTACGTGGATTGTCGTTATGGGGTTAAAAGCGTGGGAGAGTGATTGAGTGTGAGAAAAAAAAATGAAATACAAGTTAACATGAAGACCTCTTAGCTTTGTTTTTATTTGTTCTGGTGAGGATCCCTCCTGGTTTTTGGAGGTTCATAGGACTTGACAAAAGTGGCAAATTTCATTAAAACGCACGTCTGGATTATATTTTACGTTATACACACGTACAGAACTTTAAGCAGTCAAGAAAATGCTTTCAAACATACATTTTAATAGTCTATAATTCAATAAAATGCAAAGTGAGTAAACAAGAAAAATCCAAGTCAAATATTTGGTATGACTTCCTTTTGCAAAAAAACAGCACCAGTTCTACTAGGTAAGTTTGCACACCGTGTACTCCAACATTAGATTTCTACTTTTGGATAAAACTTGTTGTGCCTACATGATTATGGATTGTTTGGGGGGAGTTGGAAGTCCCCATTCATCAGCACTGTCCATCCTATGCAGAAATTTCAAGGCAGACAGGGGTTTCCAAAGGTTCTGTCCAAGCAATTTTGAAGAAGCACAAAGAAACTGGCAATGTTGAGGACCATAGACAGTGGCTGGCGGATGAAACTCAGTGCATGCTTACTTTCCAGCAGCTCAGCATATACCGTATTTGCCTGAATATAGGCCGCACCCCCCCCACACACATTTTAAGTCTTTAAAGTGGGGGTGCGGCCTATGTTCGGGGTTTAGCGCAGGAATGCACAATTCGTATCGCCCGACGCCTGGGACATGCAGTTCCGGGCCCCGGGCAGGAAGCGGGGTTAGGATACAGATCCCCCGCAGCGAGACAGGGGACCTGCATCCTACTCTCTGATACGCTCAGACGGCTTCCCCTGCCAGCACTTCCCACAGGGGAAGTGCCGACACGGGAGATTGTCTAAGTGCATCGTGCAGACGTTCACCGGCTGCGGTGATGCGCGTAAACAGCCTCTGCTGCAACTATGAGCTGAGGTGCAAACAAATGACAGGAGGTACTCTGGATTGTGGAGTCAAAATTAAATGTTTGGCTGTAGCAGAATGCAGTTTGTTCTCCAAAGGGCTGTAGAACAGTATAACCATGTGTTTGCAGGCAACATTGAAGCATGGCGAGGGTTCCTTGCAAGTTTGGGTGGCATTTCTGCAAATGAAGTTGGGGGGGGATTTGGTCAGAATGGTCTTCTCAAGGTTGAGTAATGCAGGCCAACAATTTTCCATCACGCAATACCACCAGGGAGGCATCTGATTGGGCCCTAGCATGACATAATATATTCATAAAAAGGAGTCCTGGAAGTGATGTTATGGCCCTCAACATCAAGTCCACCTGGGATTACACAGAGAGAAGCAACTGAGGCTGTGGTTAGTTCTCAAACATTTCTGTTCTTTAAAAATCTGTGTGCAAGTGTACCAAGAAGAATTGATGCCGTTTTGAAGGGAAAGGGTGCCCACAGCAAATATTAATTTGATTTAGATTTTTCTTTCATTCACCGACTTTGCATTTTGATCTTTTCGAAAGCATTCTTACTTTAAGCTTTTTTTCCCCCTCACAACTGCTTAAAGCTTGCCTTTTGCACAATACTGTATGGATTACATTGATTGGAAAAAATAGTCCTATTTTTAGCAATGGCTTTAAAACCTTTTAACGCACAACCCTCTAAAAGGTCTGAAACGTCTTCACTTGCAAGGATATACCATATATGTTGCTAATATGCCAGTTATAAAATTGGCAGCTACATAGAGAACATAAAGAGCGGAAGGGAGATAAGCTATAAAAATATTTTGTCAAGTAACTAGGCCACGCTTGGACTAAAATAGCTTTGGGGCTTTTCAAGTCGCAACCACACAGAACATAGGTTTTTAAGAAAGGATATACGATGACCTCCCTATATAATGAAAAATGTTTATATCACCAACAGTTGACTATTGAAAGATAAAACAAGCCAGGCATAAGTGTATATCATACATTTATTACGGAACAACCCTCTCAACTCCAAAATTGGGCACAGGGATAAAAAGGGGGAAAAAAATTGAAAATAAAATAAATCATTGCACTACTTAGTAAAGCATTACTAGTAACTCTCATAAAAAATGTACAAATTTTGTTAAAAATTTATCAAGCCTTCAAATGATTTGGTTACATATATTTATAATACATTTAAAACTACATGTCATGTTAAATGATACCATAGAGCATTAAAAGAAAACAAATTCAAGAAAATAAATGTATATGTATCCAATAAAACCCATAAGCTTTCATTGGCAAATCAGAAATACACTTAAATAGCAAAATGAGGTAACTGTAAATGTACCAAGAGGGGGACACACACAAAAAGGATCCTTCAGTAAGGCCTAAAGATGTTTAAATTGATGCATATCAGGAAAAAAATACTGCAACAGCAAAATAAAAAAAAACAAAAAAAAAACAACTGTAGGCCCTTATATCCATTCTTCTGACAGCCACAAAACAAAAAATAAAAATATCCATGCAAGATGTGCAGAGAAAAAAAAAAGTTGAGTAAGAACCAATATACATATTGTTTCGTGTGCTGGTCAGACACTACTGCAGGCTAGGGCTAGAGGCATGAATAAACGTATGGCAGTAACAGCTGAGAACATCCTCTTGCTCTTCATGTAATTGTTGGCCTTGGAAAAGATGTGCAGAAAGTCCGAGCTGGTTCAAAACACATGCATCTGTGCTTTTTATTTTGCAAAAGACTTTTTTTTAGTACAGAAACCACAAGACTTAATGAAGCATGTGTGCAATAATCCCTCGCGAAATTAAAAGGGGGGAAAAAAAAAGTCAAAGGTTCCAGAAGTACCAGCCTCCAGAGTGCATCTAGAAATCTAATATTGACCATATTCATCCTACAAAAGAAAACTGTTACTGTGTATGCTTTGTTTTAGTGTTTAGCTCAGTCTATGCTAGAAAGTGCAATGCTTGCATGCTTTGATAAAGTGAATATTGAGTGTAGTAGTGTTACCGATTCTTATGTACAGAATACAATGTTAATTTGGAAGAAAAAAAAAAAAGACTTGTAGCATAGGGAGTGTCTTATACAAATCCTTTTACATCCAGTGACTGGTTAGTTTAATATATCAATTAAAAAATTATACCAAAAGCAAAAAATTGCCCATGTTCATCTCCCTTTCTTTAACGTATATTGTGATATTTTTAGATTCGGGATCAACAAAAAAAAAATCTAAACATGAGTGGGTATTAAGTCATGGATGATGGAGGCAATAGTTTGTACAATTCGTAGGCAAATTGTGCTTCTGTTCCTGTCCACTGAACCTCAAGCCCAGAAAAAGTTGCAAAAAGAAAAAAAAAAAAAGGATGAGCAGCATGAGTTACACAGAAAAACACTTTGAAGCCTATCTGTGACTAGCACAGCAGCAGGCATGCAGAAAGTGGCATGACACAGGATACGGAAACTTAAAGCTGGGACTGGCAGCAAAATACAATACTTATATTTGTGCCGCTTGTGCTATTGCAACCGAACAAAAACACAAACAAAAAACACAGACTATAACCATTGGGAGTAGCATGAGCAAGGAAAACGTGCATTTTTGATAAGGGAGGTCTACGCTTGGGAGTATGCAAATTAACCATTTTAACTCTACCGACTTCCCTATGCATTACAAAGAGCCAGCCTCAGGAAGGGCTGAAAGGACCCTGGATAATGCATAGTTTAAATTTCAAAGACTTTTCTAAAGATTGCCCAGAAGCATACATTATGATTGGCCAACCTTCTTAAAGCAGAAGGTGACTGACGTTGGTCCTTAATATAGGCAGAAATCCAGGCATTAAAGTATTCAACTTACTTGCAAACTCTCAGGTTAATGAATGCATTTTTTTGCTGAATTAAAAATAAACTCGGGGCGGAGGGACGACCTTAAGTGAACCCACTATATAAAGATACAAATTGTGCTTCGATCTGGTTTTCTAACCTGTTCTAATATAAAGGTCCAACTAAAGCAGTTGAGGGCAACAGACAATGACAGTGAAACTTCTGAGTAATGAACTCTAACCACGTACCTGAGACCATGAATTCTCTCTGTGATTGGCTCAGTTTACACAGGGAATAAGACACATCATATTGCACTTAAATGGCTAGTTTTATACATAGACATATCTTATAATTTAAACTTTTCTACAGTGCTGGGAATTTACACTTGGTCATTAGTCTGAATAAAAAGAAATATATACGTAAGAAATGGAAGGGCTAAAAGATTTCCAGACTATCAAAAGGCAGTCTCACTTAGGCTGGCTCATGGCAAATTACGTTATGAATAAAATGCGGCTTTGTTTTAATCAAAAAACCCTAAACAAAACCAAATCTAAACGTCACCTGTTTCAGTAGTAGCTGCGATGGGTGTTTGCGTGTTAAAAGTAGCAGACATTACATGTAAGTGAGGATACAGAACAAGTCAATGAGCCAACACTCTTCTTGCATGCAGCGCACCGGCATGCTTTACACATGCAGAAGTTCTAGACTGCACCGTAAGGACTTGTAGATGTTTTGTGCCAGCAATGGATTTTACTATTAGACTCTGACAACTCTCAAATCACACTAACTTGAGCAACTGCTGTTACCATCTGTCATCTAATACACAAAACATGACAGAATACTTTACATTCTCCAACTGAAAACAATATACAGGCCAACACGTTTTATGTAGCATATTACAAGTGAGTTTAAAAAAAAATAAAAAAATAACGGAGGCAAAAATGCACGTTTTCCTCTTTTCCAACAGAGGCACACGAATCTAGAGAAACAAAACAAAAAAAATATTCACATACAAGTATGAGGGGTAGTGAGGGGAAGGGATATGAAATGCCTATAAATTGCTACACCCTTCGCATACAGTGTGCAACTGCAAACACAAGAAAAGAAAACCAGTGTACAGTACTAGTACTGTTTAAATAACACACAAGATTATACATTGCAGCATAAGTAATACTACATACATACGTTCTCAGTACATGCTGGTATATAAATTTTCAATCACACAGACACCCACTTGTGTGCCTGATAAACACCCAAAGCCACATTGAAACTAACACCCACGCTTACATTCCACGCGTCCACACTCACAGTATCTGAAGGCTCTATAATAAGGTAGATTGATAAATTGTTTGGAGCTACCACTGTATTTCATTTTTTTTTTCGTTTCTCCCCCCCAAACGTTTAAATATAAAAGCACATGCTAAAAGATCACGTCCACTGTAATCTTGCAGCAAAACACTCGGAATGATCACACAAAAACCAGGGAATGTTAGTGCACACACAAAATAAGCTAAGGAATATAAAAAAATAATCTTTGGAGTCCCAATCACACTGTTAGTATAACAATCCTATAATTGTGAAGACTAATTAGAAGCTTTAGAATTGATTAAATCACACAGTGCAAAAAAGAGGTCCGCGGACCCTTTTGTGTAGAGTAGGCTGGAAGCCACACGGTTAAGTTCAATGGAAAGTTGGTATGTGCGAATATAGCAACACACATACACGTGACTAGGAACACCCAAACTAGATTTGTGCTCTGAGGTTGGTCATTCTGAATCACGATGCACTTCTGAAGCATCAGCTCGACAAATAGGGCATGTGCGGTTTGCCTACAAAAAAAAAAAAAAAAAAAAGAAAAGAAAATGTTTACCAAGTTGAAATGCCAAGTACCATTTGAAGAGACATGTTAAAAAATACAGCCCATGTGTCTGATATATATATTATCCAGAATGAAGCCAAGTATGCAGCCAAGATCGCAGGCATGATTAACACTGCCCGCAGCCCAGTCTTTAATCGGTTAAAACAGCAGAGGTTAATGCTGGAGTATTTCAGGTAATGTATAGAATTTTACCTTTGCATTGGCTAGCACAGTGGTTAGCACAATGTACAGGTGCACTAGCACTTTATCCATTAAGACTGTATCTTGTCATCTTACATGGGCAGATCAGCACACATTACTGATCCCGTAGTAATGTACCCTGATAAGCCCTTGAATATATGCCAATTCTGCATGCAGCCAGTTGTCTAAAGATGTGCTGCACAGTCCTATGTATAATCCATACAGAGTTGGCATTAAGTGAATTATATTATATGTAATGCTCATGTGGTCCCCATTTGAATTCGCTCATTTTCAGGTCAGTATTAAATCTACATATTTCTTAAGTGGCACGTTTGCTCTGATGCCTGACAGCATGTGAACCTCACGAGTCTGGTTTTAAATAGATAATTGGTATAAAAAAAAAAAAAAGCCAGATTAAATCTTGCTCTCACATAGATCTTAAAATATGGAGTGTATCAAAGTATTTGAGAAAAAGGAGATCAGACTGTGGCAAGGGTAGGAAAAGATGGAAAGTTTAATAATTAGAACAGATCTGGTTCATACACAAAGTTAACTCTTTGTATATGACGCCATGAGTGTTAAAGTGGAAACCCTAACAATTTAGTAGAATTTTATTTTGAAGTGTATTCAAACATTTATTCATTCACAAAACATGTCGCTAGAATACCATGTAATTACAATAAAAGAAAATTAAGTTTAATGAGAGCAGAGACCAAATAGTTGGGTTTTCCTGGCACTTTGGACCAATGTTTTCAAAAAGATACAACCCTGGCTATGTTAAAATGAACCTTACCTTAAGCCATTTGTCGACACACTTGGCATGGAATTCATGGTTGCATGGTAAGACTCGAAGCAGTTGCCTTGACTCAAAATCACACATGCATACTACACATCTGGAAGAAAATGGAAATTAGCAAATTAGAAAAACCATAGGACTCTTTTTTACTAAAGTACAAAACATGAGTATCGCGTACATGTTTAATACATTTACAGTGACACAAATATACAGGCCGATCTAGAAAAGCAACGTCAAGACGGTTATACCAAGGAAGCACATGGGAAGATCTCCTCCCCATTAAGGTGGATAGAATGTAGTAAGGATTGTCCTCATGTGATAGAGTCATATGACCTGTACGAAATAAAGTATGTAACTCTAGGGCAAAGCTTATACATTGTCAACATGTTTTTTTTCATACCTGTTTCGGCCTCCTTGAAATATTGTGTACTTTAATTAAAAAGTATTTGAAAACGGAATAAGAAGGTCACTGTTTTACTTACAATGTTTGTTCTGACTGATGATTGTTTGGGTTAAACCTGTATGAAGGAAGTTGTTCAATGTCTGCTTTTGTCAGTCCCCTTGGTTTGGCTTCACCCAGTCTTTCAGCAAGGTTCAGCAATGCCTACAATAAAACAAAAAAAAACATTTCAGCAAGTTGTTCATTAGTTAATGCATGCTTCTCTAGATATCAAAAACGGATCTTAAGAATACATACACCAACCTCATAGTTTTCCACCTCCCCATCTTCTACATCCAACTCAAAGCTGAAGGCTGGTCCTACTGTTGGAGGGACTGGAAGCATTGATCTAAAGAAAAAAAAAAAAAACACAGAGGTTTTATCATCCAAGGTTGTTTCTGGTTCATGAGAAAGAAAACCTATATACACACAACATGATTATATCTTTTATTCAAGAAAACAAAACACACTCGTATACAAGGAAGAGGGCGTGCCTAAACTAAGCCGTTTAAAACTGCTTTTGGCATCGGAACACGGCCCACTATTAACCTATTTATACATAGACGTGTAAACGTACATTGACAAAAGCAATAGCAGAGGTCTAAACCATCAAATTAAAAATGGTCTATGGCACTGACTCAAACTCTGTTGCTCCGGAATATTGTTGGGAGACTAGTTTCATAACTTGCTGGATGGCTCCCTCTGGTGGCTCTCCGCAACATATTTAAACAAAATGTGTACTGGGGAAAAACAGTTCCCCAACTTCCAACTAACCTGGATAACACCGTAAAAAGCACCCCCCTTAGACTAGTTAATGCATATGAACCATCTTGGCAGCTTTCAAACGACAAGATTTTTGACTGAAACAAGAGCATAATTATTTGCTCATGCTACAAGTGCACAATATTTAAACTGAAACCTCTGACGTCTGGCAATAATCTACACTAAATGAACCAACAGGCAATAGTTTTGTCCTACAAAAGAGACTTGTGCAATGTATTAAGGAAATGACAGATGTCCCCGTGTCTGTTATTAGTAAGGATTATAATAAAATATAAAAAAAAAAAATAAAAAAAAAAAACACACACCTCTGCTAAAGTCACATACTAACAAAGCACTTACAGAACATAAGGTAAAAGGCTCGGGTGATAGGGTGGTGGTGGAATCGGATGCTGTGAGCGATATCGATTGCGACCGGTTACTCTTCGAGGCATAAACGGGGGATATGGCTGTAATAGAGAACACAAAACAAAAAAATATTCTAAGAATGTTACAAAATAAAACATTTTGTAACATTCGCCAATAGATACGCCAATATTGCACTACAAATACAGATATGCAACCTTAAGCTTGTCAACCCAACATTGATGACTGCACATAAATTTTTCAATCACCCTCAAAAGAAATGCAAAACATTTGAGGGGGGAGCAGGAAATTACTGTAAATATGATGCGTTAGAGTGCAGGAGGTTAAACAGGACCAATTGGTTTGCGTTGGTCCACATCCTCACGGAACACATAGCAGCAATTTGACCAAGAACAATGATTTAACTATGCAGCTGCTGTGTACACAGGGAGCACGCTAAATCCAACTCTTCTGGTCAAGGTAACTGCGGCCATAGATAAATCTGTACATATGACGGGGGGGGGGATATTCTGCGATGAGAGCCACACACAGATAGATGCCTGGAGTCTGTTTTGCATCATGTAACTTTAGAATACTTACTACACCAAACGAAACCTCCTGATGCAAAGGATCATGTGTTATGAACTGTAACGGAGCTGAGGGCTGCAGTGTTGGAGCATGTGCAGGTGGAGGGTACGTAAAGCCACCCACAGGTAGATGCTCCCCCAACAGCTCCACTTCATTCTCTATCCTCTGCAGAGGCTACAAAAAAAAAAAAAAAAAAGGATTTAAAAGTCACACCTGTGCACAAAGTTACAAAATTCAGAAAACAAATACAAATTGCATCCTTTAGAAGTGAACAGTAGTTTTCTTTAGATTAATCGTATAAGGCACTGGGGTAGCCTAGGACCATTCAGCGCACATGCAAATTTGACTGCAATTCATGTGCTTAAAAAAGGTTTATGGATTAAACAAGTTAAATACACATACATACCTTGGTCCCAGATGTATGTATGTATGTATGTATGTATGTATGTGACACACAAAAAAAACTGGGACCAAGTAATTGAGGAAGAGAAAATCTATCTCCGCAAGAGGTATTTCGATTTTATGCTCCCTGTACACCTTTACACCAACATAAGCATAAATAAACTACAAAAACACCCAAATGACTGTCTATTCACAACCAAAAAAAATAGCACCTGAAAGACAAGACAGCAAATGCTAGCCTGAACGCAATAGGACTTTGCTTACCGAACGAGACTGTTGAGCCTGGAAGGGAACAAACTGGCCTGGTGGAGGCAAGTGAGCGTGATGATGTGGAGAAAGGTGAGGTGGATGTAAAAGGAATGGATCACTGGAAATGAGTGGAGGGAAAGCAGCATAGGGTACAGGTAAATGTTGAACTGAGCAAGCTTGCAGCATCTGGGAAAGAAAAAATAAAGAAAAAAAAAAAACACAATTAGATTTAAAAGCAGAGAAGTGGCGTTCCAGCAGGCCACGGAACAGCCTAATAGACTTAAATATGCCATTAAGCATTTGTTATACCATGCTCAGAAGAGTGCATTTAAGGCTTTTCTTTTGCAAAAACATTTATGTACGCTACTGCCGTTATTGCTGACCCCTGTAAAAAAGTAGAATTGCTCTGAACAATAGGGGTTCCTACACAATAAGACTGAGCATGTGTGCAACTCTAACAGTACATAACACTGGAGACACGCTTTGCATAAATGCCACAGTATCTACATGTCTACTTGCAAAATGTATTTTGTAATTACAGAATAAAGCACTTAAGAAGAAAAAAAAATAGGCGTTGGCTTACAGGGGGAGGAACGCTGCAGACTGGTAAGTGCTGTCCACTGAAGACCACAGAACAGCCAGGAACCTGTTGTGTGCTACATGCAGGGATGTGCTGGCCGGTACAAAGCGGGATCCCATGTGGTGCTACTGTGGTAACCGTGTAAGAAACTGGCACTGTGCCCTGATGGATCTAGAAAAAGGAAGAATAATCAAATGTATCTCATGAAAAAGAAAGCCAACATTTAAGATAAACTACAATTCTGCTTAAAAGTCCTTTGACCATATGGAAAGTTTACCTCATAACTGCCACAGGATGCACTATTGAACAAAGTTATATAGATACCAAAGTACCATTTACAACAAAGCACAACGAGTTTATCGAACATGGGGAAACTAGCAATTTCTGGATTAGTAAGCATTGTCGATATTTTCCTACAGACAATGCATGCCTATATAAGCACAGACTTTTGATGAGTGTACTTGGCTTATGTCAACTGAATAAATACAGCCATACCAATTATACCTGTTCGTGAATGTCAACCATTACAGCGTTTTGTTGTGGAGGATGTGCTGCCGGGTGTAGCATGCGAGGGGATACATTCGGTGGGTGGAAGGCTCTGGGTTCCTCTACTGCCTGTTGCTGGCCATACGAGAGATGGTGGTAGTTTTCATCTTGGCTTATGGAATTGTGGCGCGTCAACCTATCCCGCCTGCCCCTTTGACGTCTTACAGGAGGACTAAAAAAGACAAAGAAAACTCAGAAAAAGGGAGCAATACACAAGGAGGAAATGCAGAGACATTTAAAGAACAAGCTAACATTACGAGTCAATATGTGAAATCGGAGGGACTGCTACCTTCTTCTGTTGCGGGCAGGAGTGTTGCAACGTTCTCCTGAGAAGTGGTGTTGGTTGGGCCGAGCCGACGGAGGCCGCCTATTTGAAGTCATCTCCCATGGTCGCATTGGAGGTGATGGGGCAGGCGACGCCGCTGTGTAATCAAAGACTGAATTAGATAGTCTTTGTCTCTTAGGACTGGGACTATCTTCGTTCTGAAAGTTAGAAAGGGCAATTCATTTTAAAAAGTACTCATTTCAATCAACATCCATATACAAGTTAAAAATAAAAACCCTAATGGTAATCCCCTAGTAAAAAAATTCACCATGTACACTGTAAAAATGTACACTGCACTGCCAGCAAATATAGTTCTACTGAACTATATGTACACGCAATAGCACAAACACTACCATATTACATACACGCATTCTTATAAAATGAAACTATCAATCTGCACCAAACTGGGGCCAGTAATCAAGAAGCAAGCAGCATGCGTACAAGTGTAAGCTCTATTGAGAACCAAGTTATATAAAGCCAGAAGGTTCACAGGACTCACTTCAATACATCGCAGATAAGATTTATTGGATTAGAAATAGGGGCCCGAAATTAAAACCCGGCCTGAGAATTCAAGGAACGTCATGCTTGGCTTTGTTCCTATTGTTCCTCAGCAACTTCTCAATGTAGATCCTTTCCCAAAACACTACAATTTCACAGTTCTATAAACTATACATTAAATGTAAAGGTGTTTACAGATAAAAACACACAGAAAAGTATGTAACTTCTCACAATTCAACCATTCAATATATTTTGCAGATTTCACATTCAGGGTGGGGAGAAGGAGAGAACGTCACGGGCCCAGTAATCCGTGTCTGCCTATGCGCTGCTGCCAGAGTATGACACAAGCAGTGGCCAGAGACGTGGCCTCAGTAAGTGTCGATTCCTCATTTTTGGAATGGTTACTGTACCCCGTCCCCTCAGGGAGCCTCCTACATTATCCAAACACTCGCTGAACTCTGTTCAAAGCTTTGTGCCAGCGCTTGTAACACAGCCTTAAAATGCCAATTCCCTACACAGCTTCCTTTCACTGCAGCTTTTCTTCACCTTAAACTTTTGAGAAGGTCTCTTCGGGGAGAACAGAAAAAAAATTAAGAAATATACAGCGACTCAAAGCCCAAGTTTGGACATTAACACTTACACAAGAGGCAGAACTAAAGGAAAGCCACGCTGAAGATGTACCTCCAAACCCCTACACAAGCCACCTTCCTGCTTTAAAGTCAGAAAGTGGCAAGGATGGATGAACGGCAGCAGGAACATATGACGCAACAGCACATGGAACGTTCGGTGGTAACGTGGAGTCCCCCATACACATTACTTTTGCAGGGGTGACTAAACGGGTTCCATACACAAAATGCTATATTAAAAAACGTCACGGTATTTAGTGCACAGAAGCACATATAGCAGGATTAGCTCCGCTAATTCTCCAGCCAGCGCAGGGAAGAGATGCCGTGATTTGCAGCACTGCCACCGGAAGCAAATAAAGTCATGCCCGATCTCATAAAAGCAAAATTAAATACTTTCTGGCAGAACAGGGCCCGTGCAAGGAACGGTTCATCATTTATATGTGAAATGCATGCTCTGGTGATGGGACACAATAGTAACTCATGGGAAAGAGAATGTGACATTTGTAACACCCCATTAACAATCCTTGGATTTTTCCGAAACCTCAAATAAACGCATCTGCATTAGCAAGAACAGCCAGGTTTGTCTGGTATACGACATGGTTAATGCAGTGAGATATCTTAAAGGTCATCACGATTTACCTATGCTTTATACAGTGCAGCTTTCAACAGCATTAACATGCCTCTCAAAGAAAAAAAAAAAAGTTTCCGTTCAGTGCTATTGTGTTTGTTATAATGTTATATAGTGTGCCAGGATAAACAAGTCTCATGCGCAACATGGACTTCATGTAAAATCCGCTTCACTTCTCGAAGGAGTGCAATCGGGCTTTGTTTTCGTGGCACAAATGGATTCTGCATGTACGCGGGAAATAAAAGCATCACATCGTAGGTTCCACGGCACTGCGTTGGCAACTTGCAAGAAATAACGGCTAGCACAGCATTCTCATCAAAGTTACCTAAATTGAATTTCCAGCACAATTTGCATGTCAAAGCCGGAGCGCTACGTGAACTCCTTTTAAATACAAATTGCGTTATGCAAACACCAATTCATGCCCTTTGAAACCCCCAAAGCTGTTTGCATTTCCCTTTTCTTTACCCCTGAAAGAAAATGCATCAAACATATTTAAATTCAGCTACTACTGAAACAAAGGACAGTGACCGAGCTCATTTGAAATGCAGCGAGCCGGATTTCTAATAAATAATAAAAAAAAAATCCCCCAAAGTTATGGCGGCAGCTTTAAGAGCGCGAGCGGAGACAGATGTGCGGCCAGGGACCTCTACCGATGACAACGACATCTGCATCGGATGCTTGTATCAAAGGACTTCGCTGGGAAATGCAAAGTGCCTATGAAACAAATATATGTACCTTGTCGCTCTACAGAAAATCTGGTTTACTTATTTGCAGCACCAAAGCACATCTTCAGATTATATCTATGGCTTTAATTGTGGGTTCTTTTATTCCCCGTGCACTAAAAATAACAGTCTTAGCATTATTGATTCAACACACAATATTTGAGAGAGAGAGAGAGAGGGGTGTCCAAGCTGCGGCCCTCTAGCTGCTGCAGGACTACATCTCCCATTCTCCCTTTCAGCTAAGGGACTGGCTGAGGAGAGCAGCATGGGATATGTAGTCATGCAGCTGCTGGAGGGTCCAATGAACAACACTTTTTTTTGCCTGTTCTAGATGGTTCCCTCAGAGCCCTTCCTGTGTGGGGACTGCTGTGAGCACCCAGGCCCCAAGCAATCATCTGCAACCCCCGGAGAATGGGTTTTAAGTGTATTTATGCCATCATATTCCTCAGCGCTGTAGCACGAGACACTGACATATGCCAATTCAGAAACGGCCCACAGATATCCACAACGAAGTTCAAAGCACGCAGGTGTACGGATACAGGGCTCTAGCCAGGACTGAACGGGAAGCTTCTTTACGCGATCATGGATTTAGCACCACACGGATTCATGCATTTAATAAAGTTGTTACTGCCGTTCATAACATTTAATCTCTCACAAATCTTGAGGGGAGGGGAGGGGGGCCTACTTTCCACCCTAAACATGCCAGCAGGAAGTCTCCGAAAACACTTCCAGACTCTCTCAGGAAATAGAGATTCCATTTGAGGTGAATGGAAGAAATCATAATATGAGCCAGCTACATACAGCGTATACTTGCAATCTGGCCAAGAGAATCAAGGAACATGTATAAATAATGAACTGAAAGCAGCGTACTACTTTGTCTAATACTCCAAAAGTGAGTTTTAGGTGTAACTGCAGAGGACCATGCTGGCACTTAATCCTACAGGTGTCCAATGGTAACCATACCCACTGAGTTTTTTTTTTTTTTTTTTTATGACTAACCCTGCCATATATTGTACCTTAAGCAAAACTAAACTAGCCATGCGGTTTCCACACGGGTAACTGCTCTGGCGTTATTTGCTTTAAAAAGCAATTGTTTCATCTCAACAAAGCCAAGATGTGGCAAGACAGGCAGGACCAACAGATGAACTAGTTCTGGAAAAACAATCTTTCCACCTCACTGAAAGTTAATAGGGAGGATCCTGGAAACAGGAGCGACTGCTCACATAAAAGCGCAAACCAAATGTTAACATGCATACATAGGCACACAACAACAGGTAAACACATCCCCTGCAAAGACCCCCAGGAGCACCCTGCTCAGAAGGCAATCTATTTTCTAAATATAAGCCAATATCGCCACCAAAACCAGCTCAACTTAGCAAAAAGTCTACATTATTCAGAAGGCACGAAGGTTATTTGCACGGCGGAGGTCCCCGTCTAGGTGGGATGGTTGCATTAGAGCACTGCATAATGGGGTTACCTGTCCACGCAACAGCGATGGCTTCACACCTGTCCACAAGACACCTATTAGATTACTCGTCTAAAGCAGCGGGTAACAAAGAAAAAGGAGAAACAGATCGGAGACACCAGGACTCTGAATTATGCAGTTACCCTTGGGGCACACAAATGGCACGTGCAGCAGTAGCACATATGCTATTTCTACAATTTAAACTTGTTTAACAAATCAACTACAGCCTATGCTTCACAAAACAGAATTTTAAATTAAGCAACTGTGAACAATTTCTTTACACCACGTTTTAAAGCAATGCGGTTCAAAACCGTTCAATGTCATTAAATCTAGTTTCTCAGAAAAGAAAGCAAGATACAATTCTTATTCATATTTTGCAGATACAGGTATACTAAATATATCAGTTACACAGTGTTATTAATTACCGGTATTTCTCTTACAGACAAAAAACAGTGTTCACTGGAGCCTGCTGATGGCTATTGGGAGAAAGACTTTGTATGGTACAAGGAGACCTGGCCGTGTCACACTTAAAAACATCTGAATGGATAGACTGGCTAACCTTGACTCCTAAACAGCATAGAAGTATAAGGAGGTTGGTTACCTGCATGAGGGATGTATATCAGTTGTTGCATCATTAATCATAGGTCTAATTTGAGCTAAGGAACAGATGTGCCTCTAGCTGTCAATCAAAGATGAATGGAGGACCCAGGGACCGCTGGTTTGATCATCGTAGCTAAAAGATCACCATACAAGTGAAAAGGTCCTAAACACTCACATCCAGATGGCGTTTGGTTGGGTTGGTATATCCTCACATTAAAACATTGTGGTTTATTCACTAAAACAGGTGTTGCCAAGAGTTGTTCTTGTAACTCCATGAATTAACTATGCATTATAAAAAGGACCAAGCCGGTAAATTTCTCAAAAAAATTGTAAAGCTGGCCCAGTTTAATGCTCAGATCACTGATTTAAATATATGTTTTATGAAATCGGAGCAGAAGCTCACAGAGGATGGCCCTTCAAAACATAAAGTGAAAGCAGTGAGATGAATCCACAACTACCCTGCCACTGGAGTCTTCTGTGAATAAACCTTGCTGCCAAGGTTTTAGTGGCTTAAACCATACTAAAAAGGGTACAATGTATATTTCAAAACTTCCTAATACAACAAGCAGAAAAGACTAGCCATCAAGCACATCACACACTACAGCTCCTTGTGTGATGCGTTAACCAGCTTGCCCACGATGGGAAGTTTTGCTCTGTCTCACAGGTCTGCAGAAACAAGGCAGGTTATACACAGGTTATTCCTTCCAACCCAAACCTGCAGAGCAGTTCCCAACAAATCTAGAAACAGACGTTTCAGTCTGCCGATAAAATTATTTTGCTGGAACGTGAAATAAAATTCAATGTTATAGTAAGTTACAGTATAAAAAGCCACTAGTCTCACATTGAACTGGCCACACTTTAAAAATCAAAAGAGATGGTTATTAAGACGCAAGTCCTTTTTCTGCATGGGGCATTTATTGCATTTTATTTACATAGTGTTTACTATATAGTGCTTTTTGCAATACCTATATTTAAAGGGTATAAGAAAAGTAAACTTGATAAATGGATACATGACATAAGAAGGGCCCGTTGCAAAGCTTTATCTATGTTGTCAGTTGGGTATATGGCAACGTGTACCATGAAGGTTTGTGTTGAAGCAGAAGAGCATGAAACATGCATACGGGATTTCATGGTGTTGCTCAGCCCCCCGTCTCCCCAGCGGGATTTACATGGAGTGCTTTCAGTGGTTAATACAGTCCAGTGTGGTCTTTCGATGTCAGAAACAACGTACATGAAGCCACAGCATTACTGCTCCACCACACAGGACGCAATCAAGAACAATGTTTTCCCACTGCCAACAGGCTACTAAGTTGCAAGAAACAGAGTTGCTATTTTGCAACTTTTTCTACAGAAATATAACATGTATATTACATGCATTCAAAAGACCATGGGTTCCCTTTCATGTAAGACAAAAATGTCGGGAGTGATGACCCCTAGGTTCTAGAAAACATGTAACTATATGGATGGGATAACACTAACACATTTAAGAGCTACAGAAGGCAACTATGCGTGCAAATGATTCACTGGAGTGTATCCAACACATTTTAGAGGCGTGAGTCTGTGGAGCTGCAGCATTGTGAATGGGGGAGGCATGATGATATGAGCAATTAAGATGTATATAATGTATACATCACAGGTAAAGCGCGAAATCGGCTATTGTACACAATGTCTATGGATTTTATGCAGTGTCTCAAAACTGACTTAAACTCATGGAATATATCAGAGATATATAGCTAGATAGAGATATATAGATACACACGCACGCACATTTTTTTAAACCATTATCAATCAGTTCAATATGTAATTTACTGTTGAAATGGTCTGTTCCTTCTTGCACCCAAGACTATTAGAGCACCTCACACTATATCTGGTCAAAAACATCAATGTTGTTCAGACTTGCCCTATACATTCAGTAAATATATACAATACCTGTATGCGATCATCATACCATATTCACTAGTGAGATATTTTGGAAGCTATTATTCACTAAAATTGGTATGAGAGTTGCCTTAACAGCCAAGCAAGTTTCTGCTCATCGAATTGTCTCGCTAGCCCTGTATAAAGCATACTTAGATCGAGGAGATATTGTCAGTAACCTCACAGATTGGACGATGCATTATGCAACAGCTCTTGTTGGATAAACAGGGTTTGCCCTTCATAATGAATAGTGACGGAGCCCAAAACACAACTCCCTAACTTAAAAGCACCCAACATGCTATATAAGAACCGCACAAAGGAGCAAAGTTTAAGAGTTTCAGCATGTCCTAATCCTTAGAACCCACCACCACCTGCTTGACATTTCTAGGCCTTCGCCACTCATGTATGAGAGTACTAACCTAACAAACTACTTTGAAAATTAAAGAAAGAAAATCTGCCTGTAGGTAAACCCATAACAGTGGCATTAAGCAGGCTGCAGCGTGCATGATTGCACAACAAATTGAAAGCATAGCGTTCGGGTCAACCTCCGCCATAAGGCTGAAATAGGCAGCTGCCTTCAGCTCTAAACAGCACATAAAAGGAACCAATCACCCCAAAGAAACAAGATGTTAACTAAACGGTGCCAAAGGCGTTAGGAAACAAACCGCAAGAGCCCTAGTTTGCCCATGATAAATTCATGCAGACTTTAAGAGTCAATTGAGGTTCATTATTTTAATGATACAAGACTAGAGTCATCCATTGACATGAAACAGCACAAAAAGTTACATCCAAACAAACTGCATGCTATGGTGTATTTCAGCAAAACATACCCATCATGGGTGAACATGTCATCTTCACGACATCTTTTAAAAACAGTGACTATTTCCATAATAAAGGGCCCTGTTCTTTTGCAGTATAATTGATCTATTTGTGTGTAAATCACACTTCTTTCAGGCTGGCTACATAAAAACAACAAGGCTTTCTCTTAGTGCTTCCTTATAAACAGTGAATGTATGGATCATCGCAAATGCAACGGAACCGCTTTACTAATGAAGGGCCGTAGGGACAGGACGGTCGGAGCTATAAGCAACGGCAAACTTAATGTAAACGCAAATGTACTATGTGATGATGTGAATTAGGAATATCCAGGTTGTAAACTCCACGAGGGCCATAACTATCAAGTAGTTAGAGGGGTCAGGGAACACGTTAATAGGCACGGCCACGTATGTTACTTGGTCGTTAAGAATAACCACGATTTGCTACAATAGTTTGACTGCTGTTATATTGTTACAAGTACAACATCTGGGTTCTCTAATGCTGTAGAAAACAGAAAGGAGGAAAGTAAACATTGACAGCCTAGTAAAACGTTACATGTTATAATATGGGGGCGTACGCAGCTGTACATTAAGAGGTCCTACACGGTCTCTATATAGCTTAGGTTAAGTCACGGGGGAGGGGGGGCGATCAACATAAGAGCTCAAACATCAAGGCAGGAAATAAGTGGTTTTCAGAGAGCTGAAATTAGAAAAATGTGGTAGTGCAAACACGCGCTGGTGTGTACACACACATGTAATAGCAGGCATGTTTACAGCCACATCAAGCCTCTGTATACTATGGAGATACAGATAAACCCTGAAGGCAGAGAGATAAAGACACACGGGGGCAGATGAAACAAAGAGGCAGCAGCAGCATGCACTTCCTTGCCTTCTGATAGCATAGGATGGGCACACGGTAAATACATGCAGTTAGCTTATCTCCTATAGCAAGCACATACATTACACGATATATAATTTACAGCACAGAGGAAGCTGCACACCACGATTACAAATACGAAGCTGAGCTGGACGGATGGGGCCTTATTACAGTGTATTGTGCTCTGTATTAGCTCTCTACTTATCTCAACGCACAGCAGACACGTATAAAAACACTTATTAGCTGGCCTTAGTACACGGATAAACACACATCCAGACACACACCCTCCCTACCGTTTTATACACACATATACACACATAGACTGCCATCGTACCTCAGGCCCACAGCCTACACCCCCACCAAGTACACGAGCCTCTTCCGTCTCACGTAATGAAGCCGGCATGCACATAAGCTACCCATTAGACAACACATTATTAATATACATATACAAACGGTAGCCCCATTCCCCTCCCCCCTTCATTAGATATGCACACACGGGTATACATACACAGTACATAATGTATATACACAGTCAACTCGCCTCCTCCGTGACCGTATCTCGCTTCCCAGGGCGCGCGCACTCTTTGCTGGACAGACTTCCCCCTACCCTGAATAAGTGCGCGCGGCCCTCCGCTCGGTGACGTTATGAGTAGCGCCGCGTCCGTTGCCCCCTCAATAATACACCTCCCGCCCCCTATCCATTCTCTTTTTTTAATCTCTCGTTATGACGCGTCTTCCTCCTCCACCTCCACCTCCTCAAACCTTTGCATAAACCCGCCCCGCTCATTGGCTCTACTGACATCACCGTACTGTGCTTGCTCTACACGACCCTCCCAATTTATGTCACCGCCCCCATTTTGCCAGAGACGACACGCCCTTTTCACCATATTGGCTACTGGCAAAACCGCACAGTGCCATTGACCAGTTCCAGCAATTGTGTTAAAATGACCGACAGCTTACGGGGTTTCTATTTTATTTGGCTTTTATGCAATGCAAATAAACATTTCGGGAGCAAAATACTCTTTAACAACTATTCAGGGTTTTGCGTATCTATGTCCTCGCCTTTCGAAAGAAAACCCGAATCCCGCCACAGTCGCCGACGACGAAGGCTCCCGAACCAGTGTGTACTTTAACGGAAAGAAGCCAGCCAAGACTGGGCAGCGACCCCCAAGAGATTTTAAGGGAAGAGGAGTAACGACGGTTTTTGTTTTCGTTTGAAGTGACGTACCAGGATATAATAGCGTCGCCGCCATTTTTGATTTGGGCAACAGTCCAGTAACGTTATTAATGATTTAGTTGGGCGAGTCTTAGTGATTTAGACCATCTGAAAAGGAGGTCTCATTATCTTGTCTTTGGGACAATAGCCAATTAGCAGGATTTAAATCTTTCAGTACAGAAGGTTTTTGGTACCCCAAAGACTGTACTTTTGACATTTTTACCATATGTTGGTTTAATCAATATTCTTGTTTTCCGTGTTTTTGATGTACCCACACAAATTATTAATACTTTTTTTTCTGAAAAAAATATGGCCAAAAGCCAAAACAATAATTTAAATAAGAAAAAATGTTGCAATTTTGCTTAGGATTGCTACTAAACAGTAGGTGCCATCGATGAATAACGGCCCAATTTATGTTCGGCAACATCTCTTAATTACAGACATACTCCACATACACATTTTTTTCTTGTTCCAGAGCGCCACATTCATAAGGGGTTTGAGGGTTGTAAATGGTGGGGTATACTTTTAACATGTAGTGCAAGGGCAATGGGATGTAAAAAAAAAAACATATTTTTTGCACTGATCTTACTGTATTGTTTATTTTTTTATTTAGTTTTCATTCTTATTTATATTTCATAAAAATAACACCCTTTTCTTTACTTTTTCCTTTGCACTGATCACACTGTGATCAGCAAGCAGGGCTCCACGATGCTGGCTTCAGGGGGAGTCCAGGCTGTCAGTAGACAGACTGATTTCCCATGTAGCACAACATATGATCGCAAAGGGGTTAAACGCCAGCCATGAAGCAATCTCCTTTTTTCAAGAGCTTATGGTAGGTTGCTCAAGTTAAAAATAAACATTTTAAGCGGATGTGAAAATAATTAAGCAACTGTATGCGAATGAGATAGCTAACACAAAGTATTGCATAAAGGTGCTTTACTACCTTTTATTATTGTAGATCTGATCTACGCAGATCTTCCCTAATACTTTTATTCAGTGACATGA
Source organism: Spea bombifrons (assembly GCF_027358695.1). Classification (NCBI taxonomy): domain Eukaryota; kingdom Metazoa; phylum Chordata; class Amphibia; order Anura; family Pelobatidae; genus Spea; species Spea bombifrons. The sequence goes on from NC_071087.1 coordinate 86,946,867, forward strand.
CACACTACTCCATTAATGCTAGGTAGGCAATTTAGATTTTGACTAATGCTTGCTTGATGGGGCTGACAAGTCTGAGCCAGGGTAGAAAACTAAATCAAAATTAGGGCCGAATGGACTGCTGCACTGGTTCCAGATTAACTTTGGGCCATAACAGTTCTCCATATCTCTCCACACCCTGGCTCCGGCTACGAGGCACACAAGTCCTCCTAGAAGACTTTTAGAATCTTTAAGGGCATTAAAAAAAGATAAAACATTTCTTGGCTGTGACATCATATTCTGGCACCCAGTATCCATGCAGACCATGAAGGAGGAAGTGTTGGTGGAGCCTGTGGTTGTCCAGACCTGAACCCGCCTCAGCCCATGGTGAATAAATATGGCCCTGATCAAAATATTCTGTAATTTAGCAATACCACTGCCTCAAACTTGTGATTTTTGTTTGTCAATCAATGTCAATCGTCAACAGGATAACATAATGGGCAGGGGCATTACACAGATTATTTGAAAAGGAAGTTAATGCAACTTTCTCCATGCTGTGTGTTATAAGTGCATATATCTATTGTTTATTTTAATCTGTAAAATGTTGCATGGGTTTATTTGGTGCACAGACCAATTTAGGAAAGACGACCAGTGACGTATGAGGTATGTTATAAAAAAGATGTCCCTAGAGGACCAGTGGTACGCCATCAGTGAAAAAAAGGCCTATCGTCATAGTGATTGCTGTAGTTGACAGCTCCATATCCCTAGCGGTCATCCTACAGAAGATCCCTTGCGTTTCCATACATGTGATCAACACATGCTATAGCCAATCGCATGCACGGAAACAGTTAAACGCCAGTGCTTTTAAGTATATATATATTTACCTTAGCCTAAGGGGTTTATTTTTCTATGTACTTTTTTTAATGTATATTGGGTTGAGAGAGTTTTGGAGGCAGACATACCAAAACTCAATAATTATCAGGTGTGTCCACATACTTTTGGATATATATATAGCTAACTGATCATTCTTCTTAGGTTCAAGAAGGCTCAATATATATAAATTACTAAATGCCATTTATGCGTTTATACACTAAACCCAGTTTGCATGCATTGTTTTATCTTTTATAACTAACCAAGTGCTTTCTGTTTTTATTCCTAGCCAAGTGCAATTGATTTTGTGACGTATTTTCAGACACCTCAAGACATTTTCAATAACAGGGTGGGATATAGTTAGAGCCAGCAAAATGTTAGATCCATACACACCAGGCAGGGGGCTGATGTTACATTTATTTTCAGGTCAGTGATCATGCTTTGAATTGGAAACTCTGTTCTCTCTGGCTGAAAAGCCAAAAGCTCCAATCACTTTTTTCCTTCTTTGTTTCTTTGAAACTGTGATTATCTATTTTTTCTGAAATGCAAGCAAAATAGTTGACATAAATATTTGAACTAGTCTCCACGTAATTTTGAAGTTGTATATGGGTAGAAAATGCTATGCCTTTACGTCCTGATTTCACAGATGTACAACTGACGGATATCACTTGGAATAAAACAAGGATGTAAATTCAGCCCCGTGGAACATTCATTCATTTATACATGTAGACACCTATTGTACAGCACTGCGGAAGATGATGGGTGCTATATGAAACAAAAAATAATAATTTAGACGAGCATGAAACAGAAAAAAAACTGTATTTCAGCAAAGAATACACAGTCCCAGCGTACACTCCTCTAGTGTTATAAGCTACAGTTCCAGATCAATGAAAGGAATGGACCACACTGTGCAGACTGGAAACCATATTATAAAAATTAGACTTATATATTCAAAGTTGATGTTTAACAAATGTTGCCATATTTGTGCATTTGTACAATTCTCCAAAAACAAGCAGGGACCCCCAACAAAATAAACAAAAACTGAACAAGAAACCTCAGAGTATTCGTTACAAATTTGTTAATCCGGGTGGAGAGATTGCACTGAATTTTGTTTTGCAAAAAAAAAAAACCCTCTGAAAACGAATGCGTAACAAAATAAAAGAAAAAAAAATGACACAGTGAGATCAACCAAATATTTAGTACTCACAATCATTTGTGGACTGAATTATGGAATAAAAATGAGGAAACAATCACTAAGGTTTTGGCTGCCATGGAATATCTTTCTCTTTCATCACTGAATCTTTCATTCTACTTGTCATTGCATATTAATTATTGAGATTAGATGACTTTCTCTATGCTTATGTGAAAAACAATGTTGATAAGTAACTTCTCAGGCTCCCACATGAAGTACAATATTCCAGACTATGTTTAGCCATCATAGCTGTTTTAACCTTTTCAGCACCATTAGGAGTGACTGAGTACCCGTGGCAACAAAAAAGGTATACGTATATCAAGAAAAGGTTATTTGTGTTCTGTGTTACATAGCATGGTGTCAGTTAACCACTGAAACACTGCCTTGGTTCATAGAAACCCTCACTACACTAGGGCCACAAGCACAACAGTCTAATACAGATGGCTGTACCTTCAGGTCATTTGAGGTCCACAGGGTTTGATCTTGCAGTCGGAACATTGTTTTGGTGCTCAAGTAGCCGTAGAACCTGCATTTAATTAGATGACTACGATACAGCACTCAAGTGCATCAAAAACAAAGGTCAATGTAAAGCCACCGACTGCTATTACCAAGTCTAACTAACTCAAGAACAGTTTTTTTGCATTTTAACTACAAAACACTATTCCCATACTGCATTTTATTGCTATTCTAGTATATGATTCTACGATTCTGTCTTAACACATAAAATAGGCTGCCAGTAAGTTAATTGTAGGAAAGGCCTTCCATCATGTGGTGTTGCTCAAAGGGTTAAAACTAGCCTGCCTTTTTTTTTTTACATTTATGCACTGGAATAGCACCAGGAGGGTAGCAGTTGCTTCTGTAGCCCACTGGCACAGTAATGTAGGCCTCCTCTGCCACTGGCACATAAGAAATCAATTTAAGCCAACAGCACTTGCAAATGTTCTGGTACGTAAACCCTAAGAACAACTATGAATCCCATTCGCTGTACAAATGTTTCTGCTATCTGGAAAATAAACCCGTGTCTCTCCCATCTAACTTTACTAGTACTCAGTAAAAACCAATGCGGCATCACATCGCAGCTCAGTCTTTCCACCCCTATCATAAATTCATGGCAAATCATGCCACCTCTTATGCCGGCATATGTCTAAACAGATGGATGAGCACATTTACATATCTGTGAGGTCAGGAAAAACAGTACAAGCCCAAGAGATGCACCGTGTTCCACTAATCTTGCTTCTAAGAAAAGGAAGACTCAGAAACAGGCAGAAACAGACACTAAATGGATAATAAACCTCTCTCCCGAAGCCCTCTTTAATCTGCAAGAGTCCAGAGCACAACATATTGACATCAATTAATTGCTCTGTGTCCTGTATTCACCTTCTCCATGGCACGCCCAACCCCCACCAGAAAGCAATCACTTTAACTATTTAGGGGACAGATTAATGTAAAACATACAGCGGCATGGTATGCCATGGCCGACAAAAAGTTCTCATTCTGTTATATCTGTCTAGAATGTTGAGAAGGGCACCCTTACGCTAATGTTTTCATAGAAAAGGATCTGTACAGGTTACATTTCTAACATAATCCAACACTATACACATCCATATAGATTTTCTTCTACTAGCAGCCCGTGAAATGGTAAATAGCTAAACAGAGAAGTCTGATATGTTGCCTGTGCCTGCCCAAATATGTTGTGGTCTAGATTACTGTGTGAAGCTGTCCTCCACATGCCCTTATTCACTAGGCAGCACTGTCCGCTGTATGAACCATACAGAGCTTGGCCACAAATAATTCTTAGTATTATGGCAGCTCGAGCTGCCCCAGAGGCTTGCTGCGGTGACCAAGGTCTATCGTACAAATCCCGTTAGTGATCTTGCAATAGTTGTAGAATAACCCTTTGAGAGGTCATCTATAAAGTTCTTTGCATCCAATAGTAAATTTATTAGTTGTATCACTTGTATGCTTTGGTTCTCAACAAGCACAGTTGTTGCGGCGATATATAAGTTAGAGACCTTCGTATACGCTCTAATTATTTTGTAGTCCTAAACACCCACCCCCACTTGGTCTCAGCACATGCACTTTAGCAAGCAAGTCTTATAACCAGCTAAACACATCACCTGCAAGTTTACATATTGGGGGGTTGTCATACATATTGGATTTATCAAAATTCCTCCATGCTTTTTCAGTGGTGAGAAAACAATAATTTAAAGGTGACAGCTAACCATATGCATATGTTCCTTTAATGCAGGAGATGGTGATGAATGGGTAGTCATGGAGTTTAAAAGTTCAAATCTCCTGTAATCTCTCAGTTTAGTGAATACATCCCAGAATGTTTAATGGGTATAAGTGTATCATTGTATGCTGTAGCCCTAAAAGTAGCAATATCATGTATAGAAACAGCTGAACACTGATATTTAATTATTAAGTTACATAAACAGTTATCAATATATTTACAGTTCCCATCAAAAGTGTCAGTAAAACCCTACCCTTAGACACATCTCTAAACACAACCTCTAAAACAGATGTGTCTCTCTGGCCATTTAAAATGATGGGTGGTATACATCAATAAAAACATAGCTTAGTGAATAAACCATTAAGGTTGTCAAGAAAATCCAACAAACGGTAAAAAATAAATTTGACAGAAAGTAGAAATGGGGGCCACACTGCATTACCTGCCCCTCTGGGTGATGCGTTATAGATGTGAGGGGAAAAATGCTACATGTTAGAGGTGTGATGAGAATATTGTGTGATAGGTGTGAGGGAGTGAGGTGTTATGTGTCATAGGAGTGGTGTGTGATATGTGATAGGAGTGATGTGTGATAGGTGTGATGGGAGTGATGTTCCAGTTCCAAAGACAGGTCTAGACCAGTAGTGTCCAGGTCTGGACCTTATGGGACACAAAAATACCAGGGATTCTGTGCATCATAGTTCCCTTAATCATCGAGATCGATGTGCTTAAGCTGGGGTCCCTCAAAGCCTGCAGTTGGATAACACTGGTCTAGAACACTATTAAGTCATTCATTATCTTTCATTACTGAACACAGAGTGCTTTTATTTTTCATTTTTTAAACATGTGAATATTAATGCATTTATTTCGATCTTCTGTGGTTTAAATGTCAATGTCTTCAATAGAGTTACCCATCAAACATGGGAATCACATTATTTTTCTTGGAGAACTCCAAAAGATTTCCAAGTCGTATATGAGTTCCAGGTGTTTTTTTTGGTGACTGAATAAAAGAAGAAACTCCATAAAAGTTTTTTGATGAAACATTTGGATGGAGAGTTGGGAATATTAATTGATAATTAGGACCAATTTTGGGGGGTCAGAGCTCTTGAAAATGCCTCTCAACGATCAAAAGTATTATGGAAGGATAGCTACTATGGAAGTTATGCTCTCCAAAAAAGTACAATATCCATCTTAGCATCAGTGATCCTCTGGACTCCACATCTGGAGCCACATCCTCTCTCTTAAGAAATGCTTGAAACTTGTTCCAAATACCTAAGGGTCATCCTGCACAACAGCATTAAGTACCCAACAGGAAATGCTTTGTTTCATAATGGTTTAGTAAAGGTTTAGGCCTAAAGCCTATCAGAGCATGGTGGGGTTTTTTTTACTACTTATTTAGATGAACAGTAAATATTTAGGTTTGTCATGTGAAAATTTGGATGGGCCATACAAAATAGTGAAAGACTATCTGGACGGTTAATCGGGGTATCCCAAATCAGCACAAGGAACAGAAAATCCTCTTCACGAAAGCGCTGCGAACTGTCAGCATTTGGTTTGCAGGGTCTTCTAGTAGACTTATACATACAACTTAGTCAAATTCCCTTTGGCAGACCACCACCTCTCTGTAATTCATACACTGCCGGTGAGTTGCTGTTAAGATTAAGAAGCCTAATGAAAAGCAACAACGGTTATCTTCCCAGGAAATGGCTTAAGCCATTTTATTTTTTTTTACTGTTCCCAGAGAGACCAAACGAGCACCCTTCCAACTCATTTGGCAGTTAAAATGTGGCAGCCATTTTGCCTTCCTAGTTATCTGAAGAACTAATAAGGTTTGTATATAATGTAAGTAATAATTTATTTTGCAGCTTAACCCTTAACGTGCTGGAAGTGCACCATAAACCTGAAGAAGGCTCGTGTCGTGCCTTTTCACCTAGTAAAACACTCAGCTTCCGAGCAGTGTTGTTCACATTTGAATTAGCTGAACCAGTTCTAACATGGTATGGATAATGCTCCAGACAGTGACTCATGTTTTAATGCAGTGAGGCCACACATGAAAAGGTTCTGCTCTTTCATTTCCTACTGATCTCACTCCACATGAATTCAGAACATGAATCAAGCTAAACGCAGTTCCCATGTCCTCCTTCTCTCCCCACACAATCCAGATATTTTTTTTTTCATCATTATCCTGAGAATAGGAGATTCTAGGCTTTTAGGCCACTGTGGAACGCTTCTGCATCTACCTTCCAGGAAGTAGGGATTAACCCTATCAGCCCGGGAAAAGGCTTATTTTAATAACAGAAATTGTCAATGCATGTGACATACTGTGAAGACAGGTTAAACATTTGGGTTAGATAGCTGTGGGAAAAATACAATTTCTGGCTGATATTGTTCTACTTTGATACTGGATGTACACAGTGTCCTGATTTAGGAATTTAGGGGCATATGCTGAGATTTCTGTTTATAGATATCATATTACTTGTAATATAGTACATTTGTGTTGATATATTTTACGCACTTTTATCAGTGCCAGAACAGAAGGTCATAGTTTCAAAAATGATGGATACACCAGTTTATAGGTACCATATGGCTTGTGCGTTTCAGTACTACATGCAAAAGCTTATTTGAAGACTACACCATTGATAAATACATTGGTCTAGTGATGTTAGCCACTATATATCTCTCTCTATAACTATATATATATATAGATATATATATTTATATATATATCTATATATAGATATATATATATATATATATATCTATATATATATCTATATATAGATATAGATATATAGTGGCTAACATCACCAGACCAATGTATTTATCAATGGTATAATCAAATTTAAATACATTTAATATTAATTTAAAAGGAAATGCAGGCTAAAAAAAAGAAAGATACACGGTAATCATTAACTATTAGGATTAGTGCACACATCACATTTCCAAAGAATTTATTTAAAAATGGTACATATGCGAGGCAAAGAGGCAGGTTTCCGAAGCATAGTAAAAGGGAGAAAAACTTAAATTCTACTGCTATTTCCTGGATAGCTTATGACACAAATAAACTAAATACTGGATTATAAAATGAACTATTTATTTACCACTGGATAAACGGGACCTTATCCTTAGAGGCAGGGTAGGGCCGGCACCTTCTAGCTCGGAGGGTAGGTAAAGAATGCCAAATGGACCCGTCAGTCCCTTGACCCTCCTGGTAACTAACACAGTGTCACACGTATTTATACACATACTATGACATTAACACACATATACATACTCATGCTACATACACTACATACATACTACATACACTAACACACACACAAACATACATACTCACTCCTCAATTATCCTATATCTCACTCCTTCCCTCCCTCCTTCCCTGCTGTTAAAGCCTTACCTTCTCTCTCTCACTCTCTGTGCATCCCTTCCTTGCCCTCTTTCTCACACTTTCCCTGCATCCCTCCTTTACTTTCTCTCTCCCTGCTTGCCTGCTTCCCCTCACCCATTTACCTTCTCTGGGGCTTTTTCCTCGCTGCTTGCAAATTGTGCGGAGCTGCGCAGGCAGCCTGCCCCTGTCACCATTTTTTATTACTAGTATCAGATTAAAAATCGACCACTGTGTTTTTTTACATAAGATGCATATTAACTTATTTCTACCTCTCGTAATGAAAGTGTATGGATAAAAAAAAGAACTCCTTAGTATAAAGGATCAGTAACATGTAGTGTCTGAGCAGGCAAAGTCATCCAAAATATCACATCCTCTTTCTTTATTGATGTCCATGCAATGACTTCATATCACCCTCACTGCCATCAAATCATTCTCACCCAAGCAATCCCTCACCTTCATTCTCATTCATCCTCAACATCCCAATAGACTGTAAGCGCACACGAATGAGGTCCTCTTCATCTTCTTCTACACCAATATGTCCTAACATGTAGTATGCTCTTGTTATTGTTAACTATCTCCATATTGTATAAGTGTTACAGAATCCGCTTGTGCTCTATAAATAAAATGTAATATAGCATGTAATTTAATATATGTTTGTATATATATATATATATATATATATATATGTTTGTATATATATATATATATATATATATATATTAAACATTCTTAATTATAGTTTAAATCTACTACTCCACTCTACTCTTTCAAGACCTGTACTGCTGAAATGCTTAATGTGCTCATCACCATATGTTATTCCTTAAGTAATAAGAAATTATTGATGATATTGTAAAGTGTTAAAGGTTGTCATGCAATTTATGAGCTTTTAAAGGAATCCATACCTTTTCGTCATCGTTGTATATGTGATCTTGATGTACTGACTGGCACTGAAATGAGGGACCCAGATGACCTGCAGATAAAAAAAAAAAAAGAATGGGGGATATTTCATATTAATAATAATATACAACTGGTTTGGAAGGCTAAATCAGCCATTCAGTAGCAAGAATTGTCAGGCCACGGAGGAGTAGTGCAGCTCGTTAGATCCCCTGAGCTTTGGCAGAGCCAATGATGGAGCTGACTGGCGGTGAGTATATCACATGTCAAAAGATGTGTTCGGCTAAACACATCTTCTGCACAACATATAGCTGGGAGGTAGTCATAGAAGCAATTTTATAGAAACCCCCAAGCATTTGCAAAAGGCACCTCAACACGTAATTTAAAGGGACTACTCAGCTGTCATATGCATTATGGCTGGGGTGTCCCTTTAAATGACCATAAATCTCAATAAAGCCCACCCCCCTTGGCCATATGTCTAAGCATATTCCCTAAAACAAGCGTCTGCCATTGGCCCTTTGAAACAGTACAAGAAAGTGATATATATGCTACACGAACAAAAATGTATTTCTGTGCAATGCTATTTTTGGATAAAATGTGTTTTTGCTTTAGCTGCCACTTGGACAGAAAAAGTGATTGTATTCTTTCCTCTTGAGGTTTCATCACATGAAGACAACACAAAAAAATGTTTAAGAAACGTGTTTAAATGGCAGCACCCTAGTGGTGTCTTGTTTTCTGTCACATGACAATAACGTTTTCCCTGCACAATTCTGAATAAGGCAAGATGTAACAAAATTAAACATTATTTCTGAAAACGATTTCTTTCACCAGTGTAGTTAGAATTACACTTTTAACCCCTTAATGACAAAGCCAGTACATGTACGGGCTCAAAATGCATTGTTTTCAATGGGTTTAGGGGCCGCCCATTGTCCTTAAGGGGTTAAATGTCACCAGTGGCTACAGAGACAGCATAGAAAACCAAAACTGCTAGTACTATGTTTGGTGCCTTTTATCCTGGGTAAATAACATAGTGTAGTAGCACCAAGTGATTATTACTAACTCTGTGGCAGAATATTATTTAATTTACATTATTAAACCAACACCCCAATGTGATTTCATAGGGAGCATTTTTTTCTGCTGATTCACGCACCCAATCAGTGGCAACATTCATCGGACCATGGATGAGGAGGGCAGCTACATATTAAAACACAATATACTTTGATATGCATTCTTCAATTCTTCTTTTAACTGAGATCTGCACCAATATAGAATATCAAGTAAATGTGTAAACCCTTCTACTAAAACTACAGGCAAATTCAAACCTTCAGGAATGGCATCTTATGTTTAAGACGTCCTGAATAATAAACTTATTTAACATTGGATCAGAAATTAACTAAATAACTAATAATGAACTAATAATAAACAAATCAATACTTCTGGATTGAAATCTGTTTATATCAAACTCAACCAAACGCTGAGAAAAGAGCTCTTTTCTGTTGAGCTATTGCACATGCTAAAAACTGAATTTTTTACTGTCTTCTGCTTTATTTTAACAGAAGGTTATATTTTTGCCAATGTGTTTGCTTAAACAGGATTAAGAACACTCTATATTGTTTGTAAAATTATATAGTTGTACTTAGTGTTTAAAAAGCTATTTAAGTAGCTGTTCAGTTTGTAGGCCATTAAGTACAGCTTAATATTTTATATTGTACATATCATCTAGCTCTGCCTAGGAAAACCAGTGCATCTCTACCCCCTTTTATGGTTATAACAGCCTCCACTCTTCTGGGAAGACTTTCCTCAAGTTTTTGGAGTGTGGTTGTAGGAATTTGTGCCCATTCAGTGAAAAAGTGCATTTGTGAGGTCAGGCACTGATGTTGGATAAGAAGGCATCGCTCGCAATCAGCAATTCAATTCATCCCAGAAGCTAGAATTCTGTGCAGGCCACTTGAGCTCCTCCACACCAAAATTGTTCAACCATGTCTTTATGGACTTGCTTGGTATACAGGGGCACAGTCCTGTTGGACAAGAAAGGGCTTGAACAAAACTGGTGCCAACAAAATTGGAAGCATACAATTGTCTAAAATGCTTTTGTATGTTGTAGCATTAACATTACCCTTCCCTGGAACTAAGTGGCCTAGACCACTATTCATCCTAGACCAAACTTTAGCGTAGGCAGTATGTATTTCAATAGGTAACATTCTCCTGGCATCTGCCAAACCAGATTCATCCATTAGACCACATCTGCCATGTTTTCCAGGACACGTACAATTTTTTTTCATATTGGTGAGCAGCCCAGGTAAAATGCCCTGCAGTACTAACTAACTGGTTCCCTTCCATAATTTTATACATCCGAACTAACTTGTTGTAAGGTGGATCCTAGCTTGACTATTAACCTATTCTACCTATTCACCCTCTTTGAATTGTATGGTTTTACATATCAGGACATACTAACAATCATCTGTTCCTTAGCAGGTCTAAAAATTAGGTAAATAAAACCTCAGATGAACAACAACACATGCAATATTACACCGTGTCATGATTTATTCAACAAAAATAAAGCCAGAATGGAGAAGCCATGTATGAAAAACCAAGTACACTGTTTCCATTGGAATTATGATGCTAAATAGATGCTAAGGAGTTCATCGCTGATTAATTAAGATTCAGACGACCATGAACTCCTTTGCATTTCAAAGTATTCTACAGTCAAATGTAAGGCCATCTGTTTGGCTGAAATTGGATCATGCAACAGGACAATGATCCCAAGCACACCAGCAAATTTTCAACAGAATACCTGAAAAAGAAAAGAATCAAGGTGTTACAATGGCCCAATCAAAGTCCAGTCCTCAACCTGATTGTAATGCTGAGGCGAGACCTTAAGACAGCTGTTCATAAAGAAATGGCCACAAACCTCAATGAACTGAAGCAACATTGTAAAAAGAGTGGGCCAATTGAATCATAAAGTGTACTTTGGTTTTCACACATGGCTTCTCCATTTTGGCTTTATTTTTTTGAATATAATCTTTAGACCTGATGAGAAACAGATTATTGTTATGTCCTGAAAAACTATATAATTCAAAGGGGGCATATTTTCTTTGTTAACATTACTGTGTGTATATATATATATATATATATATATATATATATATATATATATATATACTTGTCTGTTAAAAAAATTCACTTTGAAGTGGTATGACAAACTGGAAACACTGACAGTGACTGAGTGAAGATCAGACCCCTTGCTGTTGATTTCATAATGTGTGTGGCATTAAAAGAATGTATTAAGCTAGGGTTTGCATTTCATATAATTCACACACTTTTTTGATACCTCAGCATCTAAAGCAGTTCACTTTTATCTTTTGTTAAAACTTCAAACAATCGAAGGGCAACTCAGGAAGAAAAAGATTTCCGGATTTCAAAGGGTCAGTGAAGTCTATAAAAATAGTTTAAATGTGTTTTTATTGTTTTTTTTCTTAAGCATTGATTTGTACTGGAAGTAAGAAACATATTATCTTTGAGTAAAAGCAAACAATTACACCCATGCTGTGTAGAAAGAGGCAACGGTGAAATAGAAATAAAAAAGTTTCTAAACATATGAAAGTATCCAAGTAACCATGTTAACCAAGAAAAGCTAGTGCTTGCAATGTCACAGTCAAAACAAGAAGAATATACCAGCACCTTCTGAACGAACCCCCTGATCCACAAGTCAAATCTAAAGATATTTTCACCCCAAAGTTCTTAAACTTAGCCCTAAAAAGTAGCCCTAGTACCTGATTTCACCAAGTACCCACAATGTTGAACTGTTCTAACTTATACGAGATCTATCACTGCAATTAAGTTAACTACTTATAAAAGAACAAATTGAAACATTCTTACAGTCAGTAAACTAAACTTTGGCTATTCTTCTTTCTTGGGTTTTTTTTTTTTTTTTTTTTTTTAAGTACGGTGAACCATTTTAGATTATTTTCATTTCCTGTAACTGTCCAACTGACAGCTGATATAATAATGTTACGGTAATGTCGGTTTTACAGGGACGTAATATTACATCCTCTGGTTTTAAGGGGTAGTATTTCCTGTATTGATATTGATCAAAATTGCATAGTGAGTGACTAATCGTAGCAAGATCACTGTCTCCAAGCAAAGTGAAAGCAGCCTGTAACTTCTAAAGTATATTATGATCGCTCCAGTTTTTTTGGGGATTATAAAAATGATGTTGGTGTCATTTATATGGTCACTTCTGCTTTGTAAATATTTTTACAGGATTCTCAGATATAACCGGTTTAATGTTCCTTTTATAACAAAAAGAGAGAGAGAAAATTCAGTAATGCTGAATTGTACAGTGTAAATGCAATTCTTGAAACTGCCTGGTAGTACTACAGAGGTCTGTGCAGAACTCGATCTGTCATGATGTCACTTTGCGGCCCTCTATAAATATGTCATAGTCCATCAGCCTTTCTCATACGTTGACTTGTACTTGTATGGTTGATAACATTTATCACTAAAATATAATTATTTTGCATTTTCTAGCAAAGGCTACAACTCATTGAGTATGTCTTTCAGAACATGCTCATAATGTCAACCATGGCATTAATTGCTAGTCCCATACTATACAAAGCACATACAAAGTGCCAGTAAGACTCAGCTTTTTATATGACACAAATTTCTGCCTCTGTCTTCTATTTTATATAAAATATTTCACTTTCCGCATCCTTAGTCACTAAATTTATTCTCCTTTCCCACAACATGATCCATTGTTTCCGGGCATTCTCCTACACCATAATCTCAGGCGGCATATACTTGACATTACATGCTTCATGGGTAAAGACAGCCTGGCCTAGAAAACTTGCACACCAAGTACCTGTATACCTGCAGTGTTTGACGTAAGCTGCCCAAACACCAGCCCAGCATGACGAGCCTCTCATTGGGCAGACAGTGTATATAAATACATGTTTCAGGAAAGAATGCAGCAACTTTTTACAATATATATATTTTTTTCTGGTGGGTTTCTTAAATCTTTTACTAAATACAACAAGTAACAATAATGAACACACCATGTATAGACATACATACGGTATGTTTCCAGAAAGAATGCAGCAATTTGTTTACAGTATTTTTCCAGTTTTCTGGTGGGCTTTACCTTAAAGGGACACTGCAGCCATCATATGCATTTTATCGGCACATGGTGCCTTCATATGTTTGTGAGGTCCATTTTGCAGATGCATTTGCACCTCTTCCCACCAACCCAGATCATGCTCTGCAGGAGATGTGTTCTGCGGAATGCATCTCCCTGCATGTGATGCATCTCCAGCGCTGGCTCTGATGACACTGTATGGAGTGGTCTTTTGAGACCAGAGTGCACATGTACAAAGTCTTTCTATGGATTCCAATTTGAGCACTTTCCTGCCACCGATTGGCCGCTTAAACTGTCAATCAGTTACAGGACATACTCCCATTGATTTCAATGGAAGTACTTTACTGCCACTGATTGTGGGTCATGATGGAAGATTTTACAGCATGCCTGAAAATTCGGTGTCAGGGTTGAATTTTGTTTTGTTTTGGAGCAATGCGTATTAAAGCATTTACAAAGTACTCACTTTAATATGCATTTTTATAGTAGACTGTCCCTTTTAACCATCTTCAAAAGAGATGGCAATAATATAATTGAAATCAACTGAGCGCTAAAAATTCTTGGGCACATTGACTAGTAATAGTCTTCCCCCCTTCTTTACTGCTCCTTCACTGACCCATAAAGGAGTGGGTTGGTTTTCACTCAAATGTCAAAGGTGTGGCTGATATAGATGTAGAGGCATGTCAGTTTTCGTGACCACAGAGGTCTCTTGTTCAGAAACCGAAGGCAGTACCACATTGTCTGCTGCATGCGCATAAACAACAACTTCAGTGGACCCAGAAAAGTATTCTTGCCAATGGGTGCACTCTTAATGCAATCTGCTCTAGCAACATAGTCCAGGATATACCACTAGCCAAAGAAATGACATTGGCTAATTCTAATCACACAACCATGCAAAGGGGGGCGACAGTTATGAAGGAACTTGTAGTAAACAAAAACAGTAACATACCTTTTCTGTAATCAAGCTTGTAGTCAATCGTTTTCCTCACACAGATAAATAGCAATCATGTAAAGTAACATATTGGCAGAGTCGTGTTATGCATTATGCATAAGGGTGCAGTGTACACGAGTTGAGTGCTGAGTACAGGACCCCAGTAAGTGTATTACCCAGGTGAATAGGTTATCAACACTTTGCAGAAACCAATAAAACAAGTAGGAAAGAACACAACATAGTCCTTAATAACAAACTCGGCTAAGCACAAGAGAGTGGGAGAAATGTTTCTATCTTTGGCTGTAACCATATGCTTGTAGTCATGCAAACGTCTGTCATCTTACTGCTTAAACTGCAGGGAGAATTCTAATTCTAGAGCAGCAATCATTGCAGGGCACTTCTAAACTCTCATTCTGTTCCTTTACATCACTAGGGTTGCACTGGAACCGGTGCTCAACATGAAGCTCCTCTGCTTTCCTAGTTTTCCCTTTGACATTGCTCCCATTAGAAATGCTACAGTGCTTCGGCTAAGTCACTTGAGGAGACCGTTTCCAGTTTTCTCTTAAAGGTCCCCTGTGGCGTGGAACCTCAGGGTGACCTTTTTTTGTATATTCCAGCTGCAATGAAACAAAATTGTCAACGGTGGGGTTTCTAGACCTCCTCTAAATGTATTAAAATATGTTTGTTTTTTTTAATAATTGACTATGACAATGTTTTTTCTACTGGAGATTTACGATGGATGATAAGATTCCCAGATCTTAGCTGTTGGGTATCAATCAAGCATGGACCCTGGCTAGTCATATCTTAACTTATCATATTTGTCACTTGGCAACATTATGTGATAAGACAGAGGGAATGAGAATTTAGCTGTCATTTATGAATGTTTTCATCCAGTTGTTTCTCAACTAGTTCTATGACTGAGCAAGATTACTTGCCCCTTCTCATGATACTTTTTGACCTTTTGATTACGGCCCACCCAGACCTTTCTACTCTACTGTAATGCCATGAAACTGACGTGGGAATGAAGGAGAGGTACTCTAGAAAAATGGTCCATCAACGTAGTGATTCCCAGTGTGCTGGGTCTCTTTTTAAAGTAACCCAGAAATATAAATATGCAGACTCAATAATTTCTTACATTTTAATACAAATGGTCAAGTTGAGAAACTGTTCCTCCTATTCTCCACTTTCTATTTTGCTCATGCTGATATGTTAAAACCCCCACTTTTCATGCTCATTGCCACTCTCTTGGAAGGTGCTGTGGACCACGTGTTGAAAACCACTGTTCTACCATATGCCAATATATACCCTCAACGTTTTAGGTGTCCGTATCGGGACAAGTGTTTTGGGATGTGTGGCTGGAGGTAAAGGCCCAGAAGGGGTGTGATCAGCCTCAAGAGGAGGCACGATTGGGACCAGATCACCTTCCCACCATACTTGAAGTGCCACCTTGTGGTTCTCAGCTTCACAGAATTGTGAGGTGGCCACATGGCCGCTGCAGTAGAGGTCTCTGCTGTATCTCCACTGATTTTACACCTCCCTGGGCCCATCATAGGTCATCAGAGGATCTCCCCAACCAGCCCATGAGCCACACTGACTGCAAAATCAGGACTGTCACACGAAAACCAAGACACTTGGGGAGTATGGTAATGTACTTTTCTGAACTGTTTTAAAATCCGCTGAAACAGAAAAGTACTAGATGTAATATAAATAATATGTGTACTTTTTCTGTCAGCCTATTAAAAAAGCTATCAACTTCAACTAAATACTTTAGTCAGACATACTGTAGTTTAAGCACACATTACTAACAGTTTTAACACTCTGTGATTTTACTTATACGCATCAAACGTTCTAAGCAACACCTTGGTAAGGAAGATGGACTGGGGTCACACAGAGCGATTGGTCCTCTGAAAGAGGGAAGTCCATCATACTAATATTCATACTATGGAACTCTCAGAGTCTCAGGGTGATGGGGCAAATTCACAGGGTCACACAGTCTCGAGCCAACTCCTATTCTATTCTATACTTCTGTAATCATAAATAAGACACCCGCTTGGTGTCTTTATTTCCAGTGTTTGAAATCTCTGCTTGAATGCAGGTGACTAAGTTAAGTGTGTCTTTAAATAAGGAAATGTCAACTTTTCCATGAGGACAGTTATTAGAGCTATTTAGTTAACACATTTGGCGAGTAACTACATAAAATCGTCAGGATGGGTTATTAACGTATTCATATTTGAAGAGTTTCAGGGTTAGAGAGTTCCCCGGTATGCCAATATTACTTTGTTTTAGAAAGATCATGGGAAAGCTGCTTTGCACGGCGTGTATTACAGACAGTCCAGCATTCAGCCTCTGCATGCGGTTGCTATGTGGAGTATGGCCAATTCACATTGTTTAAGGTTTAAATCACACTATTTGCAGACTGTCCGGCTTAACTGCAGCTACTGGAAAACGGGTTACTTCACAGTGACGTTTTAACATTTTTATAAAGGTTTTTAAGTTACGCAAATGGATTTGTCAGAATTGTTTTCTTTCAATCTCTTATCTGGCTCACTTTTTAGTATCACTGTTTTTCCAAAAATATTACTAGTAGTACAGAAGCTATGAACATAATAAATGTTATTATAACTGTGCAAAGAAAACGTGAACAGATATTTCCAAAAAAAAAATACACTTTTATATGAAATTACAGTGTAAATGTATTCAGGCTTCAATTTCTTTGCAAAGCCGTAGAAACAGTCACAATAAGGTAGAGGTTGACATGAAAGTACATACCGGTAATTCCCAAATGTAATGTTTCCCAATAAACTTCACATGTTTTGTTCTCAGACGCTGCATTGGTCATAATGTAACTACTAAATAACCAAAAGTTTTTTAACCCCTTAAGGACAATGGGCGGTTCCTAAACCCATTGAAAACAATGCATTCTGAGCCCGTACATGTACGGGCTTTGTCATTAAGGGGTTAAAAGCTCCAACATATTCTGTCAAGTTGTATAGGTTACATCTGACATAACATTGGAAGCTATGAGAGAATGCATATAGGCTTGTCCAAGCTCTTGGTGGACCTAACTTGAATATTGTGGTGGCAATTAGCTTTTTGGCAAATCTAACCCTATATTTTAAAAGGTAATGCATCAGCATGACTTTTTTTTTTTACCCTTCTTTAAAAATCTTCTTTGTCTAAATTCTGACAATAGTTCTGCAGAAGGGTTCACTTAGCCTTACATGGCACCTGACGTCTGAGCTTTCTAGAGAGTGAAGTCGGCTTTAAGAATCTGGCAACGCTGGTGGGAGCATGTGCCAGTACAAACTCCGGGAGAATATGTGTTATTCTTGTATGTGACACAGTCTTAAGAGGAAACAGAATAATCATTTTAGGTGAAGACATGCTAGAAGCAGACAGGTGACCTAGTAAGCGTTTTACTGGCAGCCTTACAAACACGTAAAAGTAAATTCAGTAAAATGTTAAAAGCGAAGTAACGCCTGAGTTTCTTGAGGTATAAATGAAGAGTTCAAGCAGAGTTTCATTAAGAAACGTGGCTTGTTTGGCTACCTGGAAGCTGTCTGATGACATCTGTCAGCCAGCAGCACTAGGCTTTGGCTTGCGTACATGCACTGGGAACACAGGGTTCCACATTCACAGTACACTGTTCCATAGCTTGCTAGACAGGCTAGGGTGCTGGGATCAGCAAGGGGTTGTGAGGGTTTACCTGTGTTTCAGAGTGCCTCACATTAACCCCTTCAGGACTGGCATTCGCATACTGCGTCTTCCCTTGAAGACCGCAGTTTTATTTAAATATTTTAATTCCGTGCTCGTGACTCGCTTCAAAGCGATCGCGTGCACGGAATTGAGGGGAAGCGGTTGCTACGGATCGCTGGGGACACCCAGCGGTCAGTAGCAGACGCCCCTCGCGATCCCAGCGTTCATAGCGACGCTGGATCACGCAACATCGATGACGTACCCGGTACGAACCGGTCTGGCGGTGACGTATGACCAGGAAGTACCAGGTACGTCCCGGTCTTGAAGGGGTTAAAAGACTCAGAAGGGCTGGTGGATTTCAATTTATTCATATGAAAACAAAGTGTCATGAACATGCCTCTAACTGTGACATGAGGCAGGGGTTAAAGTGACAATTTTAATTAAAGAAAACAACTTAATTACGTACCAGAAAAGCAGCGGCAATTTGCAGACAACCACTTTTATTGTTCTAGCAACAAATGAGAGTCACGAGGTGGGATAAACACCTTAAAATGGACAAAGAGAATGACGAGGAGGTGGATTATTCTACAAAGAAGCTAGATTATCATTAGCTTCACTGTGCCCTGGCATAATTTAACGATGCGTATAGCCTTCTTACCAGGTTTGTTCAATTTATCAGAAAACCAAATAAAATAACCTAGCAGTCACATGAGTTGAGGGATGGTTTTAGCCTACAGGCCACTGATTAATCCACATGCAATTCTTGAATTTCTATAATTGTGCCCTAGTTTAAGAATTACGTATCAACAAATGTTATTGATTGTGAACCGCCTGTTTAAGTTAAAAATGAGTCTGATTAAGGAGAAAATGAAGTTCACTTTTTCATTGCCTATGTGCTACATTATATGTCAGGAAATGAGGGCATCGTCAAGTTGACTAATTTACAGCTTCCTGTGTCTGTCATGATAATGTGTGATGGAGCATAGTGCATTCTCAGTTAATTAACCAAACTTGAAAAAAAATTTAACAGCAGAACTAATCCTAGCAATGCTAACGTAATTCATCTGGGATATAATTAGGACATAGACATACACCTCTTCATCCGTATGTAAAGTAACATAAATCTTCCTGGCAACACTGACGATTTCCATTTCTTCTTCACATGTAGTTTACCTCTAATGTAATCCATATTGATGATGGTGTAGGTGGTAAACACAGTACCTAGTAAATATACAACTCATTCATGTTGAATGCCAACACAAACAAACCAAGGTAACACATGAATGCATTATCTAAAGTCCAACTGTTGGTTCTTTACACTGAACATAATGTTTCATATGGGCCAACAATAAGCAAATCTCCCATATATCACTGGGTCTCCTTTTTATTGGACTGACTTTATCATGGGAAGAAGAGCACTAGTCAACCTACCAAGTAAGGAAAGAAAAGCTAGTTCAACACATCTCACAGCCCATCCAAAAGAGCTGGAGCATACCTTACAAGATATATGTTTAAGGGATATTCAGTGAACAATTCATATTAAAGTACTTTGCTAGGGAAAAATATTAACTTACCTACCTGCCTCCTCTATGGTTGGACATTTTAAGCCACTGATTGGGGAGTGGCATGAAAGTGCTCCTTTTTAAATTAATAGGAGAACTTTCTACAAATGCCCACATAATTCTCATTAGACCACCTGAGCATTGACCGAACAAGCAATGAACATGTACATATGATGGCTGGAGTGTCCCTTGAAACTGTGCAGTAAAACTAATTAACTCTGAAAAACCGCCAGTTGTAGATTGTCATGCCGCTCAATCTCCCAGGAGTGGAGTTTAGGCACTTCCACTCCCTGCTCTAGTCCCTTCCCACCCTTATACAGATTTAAGTTTCTAGAGGCTTGCCCCGCCCATGTATGTGACTATCCCCACCCACATAACTAATTAGCCTTACATGGCTAATGAGTTTGTGTTCTTATACTAGCCAATACTAGCAACACAGCATACTAGGCAATATAACAAATGTACATGTGTAATCAGTTTTGCATATTACTCAGGGCAACAAGAAGAAAATGGGTTAATATCTGATGGTATACACTATTACGTGTCATTGAGAAATCTAAAAAAAAAAAAAGAGACGGGTGTACAATGGGTCCAACAGCTGGGGGTCCCATAAGAAAAGTTGAACGTGGAAGGCAGTTGATCTGGTGGTCTGTCTATGCTGTGAACAGGTAAAAGAGGGGTAAAATCAGTAGGCGTATAGGTTCCTCTGTGTTCAGACAGAACAGGAAGGAACACAGACACTTCAGCATTCCAGACTAAAGTTCTTATTCCCTGTACGACTCAAAAGACCTGCAACAGATTGCTTTTCGCACTAATCTGCTCATACCAATATAACTTGCACACACAGCATTCCACCCTTAGATGTAAATGCTCTTTACAAAAGCAATTAATACATCAATGTAGGTAATATTACACCACTATAGACTCACGCAGATTAGTTTCAATAAAACACGGGAATACGATTGGTGCGCATTAACACCTTAGCTGCTAGGGTTGTTCCTAGAACAATAGAAAATCTTTTTAACCCCTTAGAACAAAGCTGTTTCACATTTGAGGATGCAAGTTTTCAGTGTTTTAGTGTACCCACACAAATTATATGTTTTTGTTTCCAGGGAAAGCAGGGTTCTCATTTTAGACCCAAAGAACTGCTGAAAGCATGCATACCCTATGTTTTGGAAGACCAAAATGTTTCTTCTCACTTTATTTTAAACACTTGGGTAATAAGAACCAAACAGTATTTCATAAAATGTACATTTTTACCGAGATGGGCACATGCTATATTTGAGAAAGTTCTATGCTGTTTCTTTAATGCATTTTTCACTTTTACTGCTCATTATCAGAACAGACCAGAGATCTCCTTAGAGTCTATGCAGACCTCTGGGATCTTTCTTCTAACTAGAAGATACCCCCTATTCATGTCATGGTGAAGTCACTTAGGTCCAATGAAATTATTTTTTATATTTTCTTAAAATGTTGTTTATTACCGTATTTTTATTTTTGTACATTTTATTGGAGAGAAACTTTTTTCACGCTAATCTCCCCCTCTACTGATTGCACAGTGATAAGAGAACAGGGCTCCTGCTTTCCTAATCACAGTATGTGTGATCAAGAGCAGGGATGTCATCATAGACCCATGCAGTGAATAGAATTGCTTGGGGGGTTTATTATAATAATGAAGCCTTCCTGCTCAACGTAGCCAAGTCTCTGCTTTGTGTAACACTGCTTACGCAGTTATTGAATCAATGTTAATGTCATATAGGACATGTTTGAAATGCTGTAAATGGTTTGAAAGAAGCACACTACTCTGAAAACAAGTACTATAAACTGATTGTAATATTATGATTCAAGGTTAATACAAATATCCCCCCCCCAGCATGTTGGGGTATGTGGTTTGATGCAAGACCAAAGTCAAGAGGGGCATTGCCAGATCCAGGATGGTGTGATCAGGGCAGGACCAGTCATCATAACCAAAAAGCCACCATGAGGCACTCAGCTTCAGAGTGTCACAAGGTGGCCACATGGAAGCTGCAATGGATGTCTGTGTTGCAATATCACAGACTTCCACTCATTTTAAAGCACCCTAGGCTAGTTAGGAGAGATCAGAAGATCCCCTCAACCAGCCCATGATCCCCACTACCCGTGAACACCAGGACACTTGGGAGGTATGTCCAACACCATACTAAAGTTTTGTCTTTACAACATCATAACTTGTTTGTACCTTTTCTTCTTCTATATTGAATAATGTGCTTCATATGTCTACGTGGCTGCCATGTAACGGCTCTGAACTTGTAGTTTACTAATTTGTAATAAAAAGTACCAATTACTCATCATGCCTTATAACGACATGTGTCAAATTTTGAAACTGTAGTAGATTGGCATATGGTGTTACAGTATATGACAACTGAGAGCATATTACAAGATAAACTATCTTCATGTACCATTCACATTACAAAGTGATAGTTATGCTATTTCTTATCTTTTAGCAATTACTTTAAAGAGTGCCTATAGTATATGTACCTGGCAAGTCAGGGTTTGCTCCTGGATCTCAGGGTTTTTGTGCCATTCTTTGGGCTTCGGGGTTAATGAGCAGATTCTCAGGCTTACACAGTCTGGAGCTGACTCTACTCTTAATTAATGATGTATGAACATCCCGTTTACTGCTTTCCTCACAGGTATATCATGGCTGAAATCCCTACTTAGATGCACATGAGTTAGTTCAAGCTATCTTCCTTCTGGCATTAATGGTTATCATAATTATCCTTGTTAGACCAATTTAAAAAGTTAAAATTGGTTAACCAGAAATGACCTTTAAACCGACCACTCATTCATAATAAACCAAATCTGCTTAACTTCGCTTGGAATCAAGTAGTTGCAAATAAGTATTAAAGATGCAGACTATTTTAAAACAATTATTCAAAGATACATATGAATCGTGAATCGTATCCATGTGTGTCCAGATAACACTAGTAAATGCTGTGCTGGATTTTGTTGCTTGCTCGGTGACCATGGAGAACACCAGAGTCTACTGGGATGAGACTGTCGCCATAGATGAAGCACAGATAGCCTGAAGCTAAGGAGAACAACATTTTGAAGATGTTTCTTATAACTGAGTGAACCAGTTATGGGAATTGGTTAGACTGTTCTGCTTTATTATTTAGAGAATTTTGGTCCACGGAAACAATTCTAGGACCAGGTACCTCATGTGGTACAATCGTTTGTGTTTGATTTTGAATATTTTGTATGTGTACTTTTTAACTATTAAATACCTGAGAGTAAATTAACATGCAAGTCCTTTCTTTTGTAGGAATATTATTTTATAGGATATTTTTAGGGGGTTTTCTAAATGCATTAGTCTCAGGAGAAGGGGTATTATTTACAAAATAAAGACAAGTCTAAGCAGCCTGGTCCCAGAGACCATTGAAAAGTTTACAAAGTGTACCCAGAACATGTAAACACACATCTCCGATGATAATTCCACATTGCCAATTCAAAGCTTCAGTTTAATCTGCTCCATATAGTCTTCCACTCTGTTGGATACACGGTGACATCATCACAGAAACACTAATGCTTCCTGCACTCTCATTGCATCACCTGTGATTCAGTTTTAGGTAATCACCGAGAATGGGCATTGCCAACCAAGAACATTCAACTGGATGGCAACAATCGATAATGAATATTGCCACACAGAGTTTGCTCTTAACCATCCCTGGCTTACTGTAAATTTCTACAGAAGGCAACTGTGTTTCTTCAGTCTGCTGTGAAACTGAGCACAATCTTGGCCCATATGTGAATCACAGAAAATTCTACACTTCTACGTATTGAACGGAAATGAAATGATCTTATCGTGGATTTTCATAAAAGTAACTTCTATCAGCACATTAGATGGAGGCAGGAAGTAATCAGATACCGAGATACTGTTAGGAAATGCATTAGACAATACAGGAAATCGAGTGTAACCATTTACTGTACAGTAACAACAACAAAAAAACACTATTAACCCCTTAATGACAAAGCCCGTACATGTACGGGCTCAAAATGCATTGTTTTCAATGGGTTTAGGGACAGCCCATTGTCCTTAAGGGGTTAAGAGGCACAAATATAGATCTCCATGATAGTTCCATGTGTCCAAACAGCAGACACAAACACTGAGGCCCCTCGACTCTACCCTTTTCGGTAGCAAGGATTGGTCTTTCACAGGCACTACTCTGAATTGCTCAGAAAGGGCGCAGCTGGATTACTGCTCATGCCAGGAGGCAGCAGCTGCACAAGTGAACAAGATGCATTAGGTAAATGTTACTGGGTTTGCACGATGGAACTATAGTTTATGAGACGCAGTTTCTTTCACTAATACCTGGTAAAACGGGCATGACTACTAAAACAGAACCATGAGAACACACAACACACTTGGTGTCCCGCAAGAGATCGAAGCTGTAAGGTCTGTACTAGTATATCAGATGATAGAGGCTGTCGTTCAAACTGCCAAGCCTGTATATTGCTACATTTTGATCCATTATGACATTAAATGTACCACCCGCAGACCCACTTCGAGATATATGCAAAATCACACCGCCTGACATACCGATGTGGTGTGGTACAAACACACACTTTGTTTCTCACTCCTCTTCTGCATAACTACCTTCTTTTTCACAACTAACACGGCACATACGCACATACGACTGACACTTTCAATTACAAAATCACAAAACAAAAAATGGTATTCCCTGTTGCAATATAACTTGGAACTTTGCACAGAGAACCTGCAAACTAAAAATAATTATAAAAAAGAAAAAGAAAAATGATAGGCAAATACAAAGATCTTTTGTAGAGGTGCTTAGAAGAGGAGACAAGGTCTCCCGTGTTTGGTCTATCATATTACCCCTATACAGTTCTGTGTAGTTATATGTGTTCCACTTGCTCAGTAATGACCCATGAGTACTAAGGTGTGCGGAAAAATACATCTGATGCGTAGCAGAGAATGATAACCATAACCCTGTCCATGTTGTTTATAAAAACAACCACGTTATCAATGTGGCACGATCCTGCGGAAAAATGGCAGGAAATTATACATATCATGATAACAGGGGTTCTGTTGCTAACGTGATACAAATCTCAGAATTTTCCTTTATGCTTTATATGAAAGAGTTACAGGAGAAAAGTATAGTTATAAATGATACCACTGGAGTATAATATGCTTTTTTCCTGTTTTTCCAAAGCTAACATGGCACAAACCAATCGATCATTTCAATAAGGTAGAGTTATCATGATAAGAAGGGCTTCCCCTTAAAAGTAATCATAAACAAAGATGGTACCTCTTATTCAAAAGTAATTTCATTTAAAACTTAATATTTATTAATAACTTTTGCTGCTGACTTCCGCTGTAACCAAGTCTACATTGACATTTGGCAAACTAGGCATACGACCAGTGTCTCATCTTTGCTTGTGCTTGCGTGGAAGTTGTGGCACTTTGTGCAATTGTAATTATGGGCCATTTGTTTGTATTTTTCATGTGTACACTTCATAAATATCACAAAATAGCTCAAAAGCAGATACGCCATATGTCTGGAAAGATTTCGGTAAAATAATAATCCTCAGTCATCTCCTTAACTATGAATGTCAAATTTAAAAAGCTCTCCATGTCTCATAAGTGATTGCACAGAAATGGACTGTTTCATAATTAGCTACATTAAGGTTTAATAATGTTTAATGCGGAATAATAAACATGAGGAATATTTGGTATTTTTCTCTATTAAGAACCACGTTAGAAATGTATATATAATTATGGGGGAATTATTATACAATACTATAATAGTAGTTGAAGGATAATGGTTTAATTAAACTAATGCTAGTTTCTTTGTGAACTATATATTATGCGTTATCCTTTTTTTTAGGTACAACATTTTTTAGGCACAAGATACAATGGGAGGATTAGCACTAACCTAGAAAAATAACGTTATGGTTCCGTTAAATCTATTGTTCTATTAATTTACACCCTGTAAATGCTCTGGTTTTACATATATTAGGTAAATAAAATCTCTGATGAACAAGAACACATGACGTATTACACCACGTGATGACTTATTTAACAAAAATAAAGCGGATTGGAGAGATACTCTGATGTGTCCTGGCTGGCCCAAAGAGCTGTAAAATCAACGAAGTTCTGTAATGTTGTAGCACAGACTTTCATTACAGCTCCAACTTGGTCTCTTTGTACAAACTTTAAAATGGTTAGAGTGACCCTTGTGTAAAATATATATTTTCTAATAATACCAGGATAAAATACATTAAAATTAGCTACAGGTTTTTTGTATTTTTTTCCTAGTAATGTTTGTCCTTTACTAATGGTTTATTAATATATTTACACTAATTAGCCTAACAAAGCAGAAAAGCCTGAAACATAGTAATTTGCATACTCCAACTGTCTGCAAATAATTAGCAAATACAGGGAAACATCTTAAGAGTATTTATTAGATAATATATATTTCTGCCTATATATATATCTATATATATATATATATATATATATATATATATAAAATATATATATATATATATATATATATATATATATTTACCGTATTGGCTCGATTATAGGCCGCACCCGACTATAGGCCGCACCCTTAAAGTTTAGGGCTATTTTAAAAATATTTTTTTTTAAAAGGAAAAAACACACATTAGTGTTGTGGTAAAACAATACTAACAAACAGGAATACATGTATTGTAACTTTTTTGGTATCTATTGTGCAGTTAGTCAGCATATGTTATCTACCAGTGGCGTCCAATATGCGGACCGCGGGCCAAATGTGTAATACCTATTGGCTACTAACTTAGGTCTAAGATTAGTTAAAACTATCAGTATCTTATAGAATCTAGGATTTCAGACAATCAATCTTTTTCACATATTTTATGCAGTCAAAAAGCACACCCTGTACGTAAATATTTTATTTGATCTCACTAAGCTTACTTTTTTCTTTTAAATGTAAAAGTAAACACTCTTGTTCTGCTTGTCTGCTACAGCGAAGGGACTACCGGAAGTATACACTTACATTTAAAGTCTTGTGTGTACCAAACTTTCACATGTCCTATATTTTAAAAAGTACTTGGAAATGAGGCTCATATTATACATACGTACAAGTGATATTTTTGGAAACCTTTTAAGTGAAAACGTACCAGGCAAGTTGATTTTCAGGCCTAACATCTGAAACATTTGTGCCTGCTTTTCGATGTTGATGATAAAAGAAAACTTAAGTAAAGTTTATTCAAAAAGTTAGAAGCTACTTTCCTCCTCATCCAGGGATTTTTGCTACTGATTAGCTCCTTGAAGAATATAACATGCACAAAGGCCAATCACCCCCCCTCCCCCACCCGGCACGGAAAACAACTGAGTGGCAAGCAAATGCATACTGGAGGACACCACGAAAACGTAAAGGCACCATGCAGCTATCATATGCATTCAAGTGCATATGTTGGCTGGAGTGTCCCTTTAAAAAGCAATAGATACATAATGTAGAATAACCTCCTTCTCCCTCCACCTTACATTTCCCTGCCAGAGGCAACTGGCTTTCTGTAGGATGCACACACGGCTAGAACATCAGTGCTGCAGCCAATGTAAAGTATATTTTAATATGATTAAGTAGGCCATGTGTATTAAAACATCTTAAAATATATTTCACAGTGTATGAGTCAGTGCACCGAGGCTTGCACATATTTTCACACATTTCTTTCCACTTTATTCATCAGTTTGAGGCGGGAGAAAAAGAAGACAAAACTATCCAACTTCATTTTTTTTTTGTTCCTAAATACATGTTAAACCCATAACCACCAGTTGAATTTTAGATCACTTTCTAACTGCATCAATCAGTTATAAAATAGTCCAGAAGTATTATTAATATCTTTTATTTATATAGCGCCAACAATTTATACAGCGCTTCTTACAATACATATATTCAAGGGGTATGACAAGACCAGAATTGACCGACTAAGACAAACCGATACATTAGGTGGAGAGAGCCCTGCTCGCGAGCTTACAATCTTGAGAGGTAGTTCTATATCTTCTATAGCACAGTAAGTAAAACAGCAGTTTCTTTGGTGATTTCAAGGTTTGTATCATACAAAAATACTGGAAGAATGGCTGCTGTCCACTTACTGGCCAACAACACTGTTGGGTCTGCACTTTGATCTTACACTTCCAGAATGATACAGGACATCTGCCGTCTTGAGGGAATGTATTCCTAAGTGGAACAAACTCAACATCTGAGTATGTAGCAATAACTATCACAGGGTTGTTGTGCAGAATGTAGCCAGATAAACCTAATTATAGAGATATATCCGCTTCAAAGAAAAATGTTAGTGACACAAAGCATTCAGAACTGCTGCTCCCCTTAAAGCTCCCCTTAAAACCAGTGATTGCATTTGAAATGATGTAGCTTCTCAGTAACAAAAAAACAAAAGGCTGGGACAACATTTTCAAAATAATCATAAAGTCATTGAAATGTCACTAATAGACTAGCATATTTGGGAACTTTCCAGGTTTGACTTGGATCGTCTGAGCGAAGCTCTGCTTCCCTGACCTTCTGGGTCACTTTCCTCGGTGGAGAGAATTTAGACATGCATTTAGACATGCCCAGTCCCCATCCACTTTTGCTCCTACTTACGACTGGGGCTAGCCCTGGGCATATGTGCATCTAGCTTCACCTACAATGTTGACTAGCCACATGCCTCTTCACAAAGCCTTTTCCCCAGAAGAGTGGGAGATCTGAGCACCCTGCCTTGGGAAATGGTTGATATGGTGATAAGACCCACTTTAAAATTGTGTACCAGAATCATTCTTTCTAAATATCCCCGCAGGGAACACAGTGAAGATATCAACGCTATTAAGCAGCTTTGCAGAATAAGAAGAGATGTGTTAATGTGTGATGATCTCAATTAGATCTAACTTTTTTACAGCATTCTGCAAAACTTGTGGGAAATGTGTTCTATTGGAAATTTTAATTCCCCCGAAATCCATTGTTTATTTGCATTGAAGGAAAAATGTAGCAGTGGTTTGGCAGAACATCTCCACCATATGTACTATACACAGTCACAGTACATTGTTTTCCTTCTGTAATGCGGGCCAGATCGTTCATTCCACTTTACCCAGATACTTCCCCTTGCCCAGGCTGACGAGGAGCAGCGCATCATGTTTCAGCTGGCAAGCAGCGCAGTCAGGGCAGAGCTTACATTGCAGCCAGGTCAGGCACCAGCTCCTGCGGGTAGTGCCAGGTTTCCCAGCGCTGGAAAGGAGCCATGTCCTGCACTACTGGCTGCTTCTGTGATTACAGACAGGTGTGACACGCTGCAGAGCATTCCAGCCCACACAGGAAATGCTGAGGAGGAGCGCTGCAGCCAAGCACAACAGCAGAGACGTAAACACCACATACAGAGCAAGAAACCAGCTCAAGAGCTCAGTTTTCAGCTCTTTTGTATAAGTCAAAAGTTTGCAGAAATACATAACATACCCTTTTTGTCAGGAGGAGTGCATTGAAATGGGAGTGTTTTAAAACATTTGTTAATTTACTCGTAATCCTCATTTTGACCCTTACACAAGAGTGGTGGTCCTATAAATCTCATCCCATAACAACACTATTGGGAGGGCAGTGGTGCACAACTCCAGACTTCAAGGGTCACAGTTTTTGGATATCGTGGCTTAAGCACACAGGCATCAGAATGAAACAATCTTTAAAATGTTTGTTTTTAAGCAAGAATACACAAACTCCCCACGTGTTTGCTGACCGTGAGAACCGAGAGTTATGTATCGCTTCTATAAGGCATACTTATCAACTATCCAATGTCTCGATAGATTTCTTGTGATGTCACATGCTGCTCCACCCACACCCAGCCACATTACACAAGTGGACTCTTGACATCATGAGGAGTTCTCTTCTGATGTTACGCCACTGCCTATGACGTACCTCGTACATCATTGGTCATGAAGGGGTAAAGATATATTTCTCTGTTTCCTAATACTTTTATTTTGACAGATGTGAATAGATACATTACCGACATTAGCAAATCATCTACATGAAGTTTGCTATAAAATGTAGTTGTTCCCATGTCATGAGGGGTCTTTAACGTGATGTGTAGAACAATTTTATAGCGACACTTAATGAAACAGTATCATTACAGGCCAATCAAAGTAATTTGATTTTATCAATTTTGACCACACTAAAGTGTAAATGGTAATATGATAAGCGAGCTTGCATTATGGGTTAATTACAGGGTAATCATCACAAGACCATCATATTCTGAAGAACAAGCATTAGAGCTTTATAATAAAATGACACTTAACAAATAGAATTTACATATTCTTTTCATACCTATACTAAATATTGTGCTATTTTGTCCCTTGTGAAAAACTAAAAGAACTTTGATAAATGGTTCCCAGTATGTCCTGTGGAAAGTGTTTCTTGAAAACAACTGTTCTGATAGCATCGAGGTACAATAAATTATTCAAGCAGAGAAGAACGCAAAGTAGAAAGAAATCTCTAAAGGTGATCAGTATTGTACTCAGATGACGGCAAGAGACTGTCGTTTGTGAAAAGGGAGACAATACTAACCAGCTCGTGAGCAAGGCTTTGAATTAGATACTCTTTTATATGCAGTCATTTTAAAGTAAACCTAAGCTGAAAAAAATAATCAATGTCTTATTCATACCAACCGACGCAGCTGGCCTTCCAACAGTTCTCCGTTTAGTTCTCCAACATGGCCGCCTTGGGGATAACTCCAAGGTTATTATCTATACGTTTACCTTTAGCTTTTTGTTTGCCAGCATAATTGCTTTGGAATTGTTTGGTGTTAAGGGTTATTAATTTCACACGATCCATGATGCATTGGAATCATATTGTTAGTCCAAGCAGGAAGTTATAGCACGCTTTAGGGTCTTGTAGTGTTTTAGCACACTATGCATTCGTTTCTAGTCCTACTGATAGTTAGCAACTGTGCAGTTCATCTGTAAAGCTATAATCAATACCTTACAGCAGTTAGACAGCACCCGCACAACATATAATAACAGAGGTCATTTTTATATTAATATTTCGTCAAATCACGGTTAATATGGTGTATATGGTGTATATAGGTGTAAGAATAAGGATCGGGGATCATCTGGAGTGTAATAGTTAACTTTGAATGGGGAGGTATAATCGTGTATATGTCGAGAACAGGAAATTGACAGGTCGCTCCCGTGGTATACAATACATGGCAAAAATTAGAGGTAATATGATATCATTTATTGGTTAACTGGGGGTTTGATTGCAAGCTTTCAAGACCAAGTGGCTAGGTCCCTTCATCAGGCATTAACCAATCAAACTCTCAGTATGGTATGGTATCATTTTAACTCTACTTTTTTTTGCTGTTTTTCCACGGCTAACATGGTAAAACTCTTTCATTATGGTATACATATAAAGTGAGGTTCTGATACATACCGTATTTGCTCGATTATAAGACGACCCTGATTATAAGACGACCCCCCAAAATCTGAATATTAACTTAGGAAAAAAAGAAAAAGCCTGAATATAAGACGACCCTAAAGGAAAAAAGTTTTACCAGTAAATGTTAATTCATGTAAACTATTTTTTTTAATAAAAGCTATGATTGAGAAAAATATTTTTTTTTTGTTTTTATTTCTTGTATTTTCCAACCTGTCCCCCAGTTACGCACATCTGCCCCCAGGCTTGCCACACCAATATGGCACTGTGGCCCATGATATGCCTTTTAACCCTCTATATGCCACTGTGCCCCATGGTATGCCTTTTGACCCCCTATGTGCAACTCTGCCTCCAGAAATGCCTTATACCCCTATATCCCATTCTGGCATTTAGGGGGTTAAAATGCATATTATGGGGCAGAGTGGCATATAGGGAGGTATAAGGCATTCCAGGAGGCAGAGTGGCATTAAGGGAGTTAAAAGGCATTATATAGAGCACTCTGCCTCCAGAAATGCCTTATACCCCTATATGCCACTCTGGCATTTAGGGGGTTAAAAGGCATATTATGGGGCAGAGTGGCATATAGGGAGGTATAAGGCATTTCAGGAGGCAGAGTGCACTATTAAATGCCCCCTTAACGCCACTCTGCCTCCTGAAATGCCTTATACCTCCCTATATGCCACTCTGCCCCATAATATGCCTTTTAACCCCCTAAGTGCCAGAGTGGCATATAGGGGTGTAAGGCATTCCAGAAATGCCCTACACACACACACACACACACACACACACACTTACTTACTTACTTACCGGTGCTTCCAATTTCCTGCTGTATTGCCGGGGCAGCGGGTTGACGTCTCATTCCGCGGCAGCCGGAAGGAGGTGGAGTTGGCAGCGGGGGTTTGTATGCGTCCGTCGCAAATACCTTCCCCGGCTGTCAGAGATCAGGAACTCTGGAACTCTGATCTCTGACAGTCGGGGAAGGTATTTGCGACGGACGCATACAAACCCCCGCTGCCAACTTCACCTCCGGAAGCACCGGTAAGTGTGTGGGGAGGGGGGGGCGACGACAGGAGGATCCAGGTCCCCTGCAGCGGTGCGGGGGATCTGGATCTTAGTCTCCTAATCAGACCTCTATTTGAGGTCTGATTAGAAGACGACCCCGATTATAAGACGAGGGGTATTTTTCAGAGCATTTGCTCTGAAAAAAACCTCGTCTTATAATCGAGCAAATACGGTAGATAGATTTTTAGAACCTGTAAACACCATTACATACTTTAATGCATTCAAAAGAACTAAAGATATGGGAATAGATCATTAATAGTTTTATTAATTATTATTTAAAGTTTAAAGTAGATGTGTGCATGGTTTGGTTATACCATTTGTTTTGAGTTTCTTTTTGTTTGTATTTTTCATTTTCAAGTTTTATGCAAACATTTCTTACATTACACAGTACAGTGAATTACAAACCCCATCACGCCTACCTACCCAGCTGTTTGTCTTGATATTCAGGTCTATGCATGTGCATGCATATACATATGCCTGGAATTATACTTGGCCCTGGTGGGGGGGGGGGTATACTAGCATCAGTACAGAGATAATAATGAAGATCATTTTGTTATTTCTCAAGATAAGTGTTTTCTGTAACAAAATAAAACTGATATTCATCACTTGAATATAAAGCTAGTTGAATGTTTTTGACTTAACGGTGGCATTTTTAAAATTCATAATTACCACGCTGTTGTGTCCTTCAATAGAATATTATTAATTTTTAATTAAGCATCAAGGGACACAATTAATTGGCACAACTCAGCTTATCAGGATATTTTTTTTTCATCAGAATGAAGAAGAAAATGAGAAGAGTGCCCACAGAAAACACGTCTTTTGGCTTCAGTATGTAACTTGTGTTTTTTCAGTAACCAGTGATTCATAGCAGTGGAGAAACATTATACTCCTCTTATGGATAATATATGTAAAAACGCTATAGGTGACTGCTGGCTGAGTGCGAGGGCAAATTCCCCCAGGGCTTCCCTGATGTAAAGATTTTTTACCACTCTCTGCATGTGTCCAATTCTACATACAGCTACTAAGTCGTCAAGAGTAACCGAGAGTTTACATGCTGCTCTGATTTTCAGATTTTGCACCACTAGCTGCATGCATTTATTGCAATTCCACATCCAGCCACCAGGGTGTCAAGAGTTACAATGACTTTGCATGAGGTTTGAATTGATTTTGTGCGCCTTCATGGGTGTTCTGGTTTTGTTTTTTTTTTTGTCATTTGGTTGAACTTGCCCCCTCCTCAAGCTGAATGCTGCTAGCCTTTCCCTGAGTAAAGTATTATTTTTTTTGCTTATTAAATTGTCTTTGCTAAAATTAGGATACTGCCACATTACATATGCTGCGTGTTATATTCACACTGAATTTCTCAAATTAACTGCTCGTTTTGCTGGTTAGCAAGACACTATCACTTTTTTTTTTCTTAGGATAGCATAACTTTTGTTACTTTCACACTGAATCTGTTATTTGTCTTATAAAGGAAAATTACAGAGGAGCGAAGAAAAAATAAAAATAGTCATGCTGCCAACAATGCCAAACACCCCATTAATTGAAATGGCCAAAGAGACATTTTATTGATGTGGGACAGGACTTTAGCACAACAATGGTATCAGGGTAGAATGTGATATAATACAAGTACAGGGATTATATATTTTTTATCCCTCCATCAGTCCTTATATATGTCATTCTTCCCCATACCTGTTTATCCCTCTTTATTTCACCAAGCCTTCTACCCTATTCCCAAAATTCTGACCCTTTCCCCCCCAAAAAAGTAAAAATAGAGCAATCAGCAAGCATTACCATAGAAAACTGCTTTAACATAATCGAATCAAATTGAATTTGTACTTTCCAAAAGAATTGCTGGGAGGTATGTGGTATATAAATATTTTGCACCTGCCTTTTATTTAGTGTCGTGGGAAGCGTTTCATTGAAATGTACTTGTTCTGCGTACTGCCTCCTGGAATTGAATTTCATATATACAACACCGCTTGCTATCAGAAGAGCATGTACTGCCAACAGCACAAAAACATATTTACAATATAAGTGTAAACCTAGGGATGGTGTGATCAGTTTTCAGTATAGCCATGAGAGATACTGGAATTTTTCTTATCTGAATGAGGACGACATACTCCATTCACCGGATAAGGACAGTCAATTGATACTCTCACATTTCTAGCAAGAACGGGATGGTTTGGTCTCAGTCTGATAAAACAAAAGTAACCTCAATAGCAGTAATTCACCGTTATTGTGGTAGAAACAGCATTTTTGGAGGCATATTTATTTTACTGGACCGTTATAGAGTGCTACGTTGGCAGAGATACCATCCAAATTAAAGGAATGGTATCACAGGAACATACACATTTTTATAAAATACAGATGGATAATCTCTGTGAGGCATCTTTCTTTTGTTACGTCATGGGCAAAAAAATGCAACATAAAACTGACCTTTCCCTAAACACAGAAGAACTTGAAGCATAATGATTTTGTCAGTGGAACTCTTGACTGAAGCTCATACTATTGGATTACCTTAATGTATGCATTATCCCTTTCATTCCTTATATTCTTTGATTTGCAAATGACCATCAATAACTGTATGCACATTTGATGGAATGTCTATTTTATTACAAACACTGAGTCTTTTAATGTGCCTGTCCTACTTTATCTACTTTATAGTCAGGCAAGACTATAAGAAAGGATTCCAGTTTCTCATTACACACACTATCAATCAGCATTGAGTCCCTGGAGTATTTTTTAAAGAGGGAAAACACAGTCTCTCCCTCTTTTCACTTTGATCCCTACTACTGCGTTTATAGTATGCCAATCAGTTAGCAGCAATGGGAGCAAGAGGGGGTGGGCGTGGCTAAATCTTGCTACCCTGTCTAGAGAAAGAAGAAAGTAACCCAGAGACCTAGGAAGCAGCGACTCACCCAGAGACTGCGAGTCAAACTAGGAGTGTTCCCACGTATGGTTATTAGTCCAGGGCAGTGCTGTCTACTCTGGGAGGGCATTAGAGCACATAATATGCTCTTAATAGCTGTTTAGCCTCCTTAAAGGGACCATGCGCGTAATCGTGCTATGTTTTGAGGACCCAACTACAAGCCCTAATTTACTAAAATCATGTCTTTAGTTGTACAATTATTGGAATAAATATTCCACACTATTTTTTTCTGTCTATTCTTGAGGTGGTATGATCTTGAATACTGGCTCCACCTCTCTTTATTAAACATTAACTAGAGCAGAATTGCTCTAGACCAAGTGAGTGGGAATCACTAAAACAATAATTTTAATTTACAGAGAGAACTGTGTATATTGATTTTCTGTTTTACTATGGTTTTGCAATTTTCATATGAAAACCATTTACATTTGAGGCCTGAAACATAAGTATTTATTCTTGGTATTTGATACATCCACACGTTTAAGATGTTGCACACAACATTTTTGTATTATGGTCAAATCTGCAACAGACAGCTGATCATGTTACCCAAAACACAACTGAGAATATGATACAAAACCCCATTTTAGGAGATGATTGCTCAGTTAAACCGAGGACATCTTTGGTACTATATGTGCTAAATAAAGCAATTAAAGGACGCACTATACTGGTTCTTATACTTACTGCTGAAATCATATATTTGATTTTTCCAATAATTATGTTCTATTTGTGTTGAAATGAAAAAATAGTTGGGTGCAAGAAAAGCGGGGCACTTCCGGCATAACTGATCTGACCTTGCTCTGCATTAACTTATTGGTCCTCAGTCTCCACTTTTAGCAGAAGCTTGGTTGGACTGACAGGCTTTGTAACGATTGAGCAAGGACCAGGAAGAGAACTTCAGATTGGGCTAGTTTTGTCCCCTTTCACACATGTCTCACTTTCACTGAGCTAAAACAGCCCTTAGATTAAAAACAACTATATCAAAAATAATTACACTGGTTAAAACTTATTGGTAGCTTTATGAATGACTTATGTTAAACGCTGTCCAGGTCACAGGTCTTCTTTAAGAGGAACACAAACTGGGTATGGCTCAATGTGATGTTCAAGTTAAACAGAACAGTGAGGGAGCACTAGTACTTTACATCTGTCTAAATCACATTGGTTGTCATCTGCATAAATGACAACAGCTGGAGAGTTAATTTCCTGGCAGCGCTGCAAATTGTCAGCATATTTACCATGTAAATAACATGCAGAGAAGGGCAGCTGTTTCACAGACACATAATACTTAGTGTTTAAAATGGTAAACTTTTCCTCCCTTCCTTTAAAAATGGTACTTCATGTAATTATTTCTTATCTGTGCACTGCACACAATAATGGTCTATTATATGAATAAAGGTGGGCACTGGAAGAATTTTGAGTGATATATTATGGATGAGATATGTGCTACTTGAACGACAGTGAAGAAATTGAGATTATGCCCTTGCAAAAGTAGATCTATACAAATAGTAGATCCATACATTTTCATAAATATTTAGCATTATTATTTTAAATTTCATGTGTTCCTCAGAGTTTGGGCCAAAGGTTACTTACTTAATACACTTAAAACTCAATAAAAAATGTGTCCAATAGCACCTTTAATCAGGACCATACAAATACTGTAAATACTCCCTTTTATTGATTTACGCACACTGGGTTGATCTTGTCCCCAATACAGCTGTATATAAACACCTTACTCCAGTTCTATCGAGCTGGTGCCTTAGTATCTTCTCAGAAAACAGAACGCTCCCTCCTTCCTTGCTATAATTCCGATAACTTTACACTCCTCTGCCAATGGGAATGCATTGACTTGACATGGCATTGAGTGGCAGTATAGTCTTCCAATTAGAAGGCCGTCTGTTCATGGCATGCATTGTGAGAAATCTTGTGTTACTGCTATGGATACTTTTAATGTTTATGGCTTATACACACATGCAAGCATTCATATAGGGACAATAGTATTGGCAGCTGAAGCCACCACAACTTTAGTCTGGAGATGCAAAAATGGCTCCTTGATAAGATCCCCTTTGGTTCTTCCCTGTTTGGGCAGGTTTATTGTATTTTTAATACTAGCAGATAGGGTGGCAGGCAAAGCGGAGCACCTATAACTGATGAATAAAAGGTGAAACACATCTGCTTTGAAGCTCTTTAGTGATAGTGGAGCGCAGGCCCGGACTGGGACAAAAAATAGGCCCGGGCATTTAAGCCTGAGCAGCCCATATTTATTTATTTATTGTTAAAGCCCACCCTTCATGTACCATCTTTGCATTTAATCATTCACACAAATCATTAACACATTCATTAATGCAGTCTCACAAATCATTCAAGCAATTCATCCACACATGAATTCATTAATTGTCATACGCATTCACACAATTCATCCACACATTTATTCATTCATTCTCATACGCATTCACACTACCCCCTCTCATCATTTTATCTGCCCCTTCTCACTATGTTCCCCCTTTTCACTATGTAACCCCCTTCCCCACTTATCAATATGTACCGCCTCTATCTATCCCCTCTCCCCCTTTCTCACTACCTAACCCCCCTCTGCCCCTTCTCACTGCAGCCCCCTCCCTCACCCTACTTACCTTGTTGCCAGAGCAAGCAGCAACTGCGACCGCGCCTGTGGCAGGGCAGGATTGATTTAGGGGCTGATGGAGCTGCAGCTCCAGGCTAGTACCTTAAAATATGGCCGT
The DNA here is from genome assembly GCF_027358695.1 of Spea bombifrons. Classification (NCBI taxonomy): domain Eukaryota; kingdom Metazoa; phylum Chordata; class Amphibia; order Anura; family Pelobatidae; genus Spea; species Spea bombifrons. Next base: position 86,984,916 of record NC_071087.1, read on the forward strand.
ATTAAGGCAGAGCCCCTTAAGCCCGCCGCAACTGCAACCGGGTTCGCCACTCTAAGGCAGAGCCGGCCTTAGGTGTTCTGGCGCCCTGTGCGGACTACTCCTCTGGTGCCCCCCCATCCCAAAAAAAGAAAGGAATAAAAACTTAAAAAAGTAACAAAACTCCCCTTTCTCACTATCTATCCCCCTGTATCACTATCTACCAACTCTGCCTCTTCTCACTGTTATCATTATATACTGAGGCAGACATTGACGGTGGTACAGCATAATACTTATCACTATATACTGAGGCAGAAATTGACGGTGGTACAGCATAACACCTACCACTATATACTGAGGCAGACAATGACGGTGGTACAGCATAACACCTATCACTATATACTGAGGCACACATTGACAGTCGTACAGCGTAATCCCTATCACTATACATTGAGCCAGACATTGACAATAGTGCAGCATAACACCAATCACTATATACTACGCCAAACATTGATGTGGTGTAGGCCTACCACTTCATTGTCTGGCTTAGTAGTAGGGATGCACCGAAACGAATTCTGGACTGAAACCGAAAATGCAGCATTTACCTGTCCGAAACCGAATATGACCTCCCCACACCATAAAAAAATCTAACACTTTTATTTAAAGTAAGTAACACACCAAAATAGGACAAAACAATTAAAAAACAATATTATATGTATATATATATGATTGTTAACAGCAATCACATTCCTATCATGCCCAGGCATACCCAGATTCCAGGATGTACTCGCAGACTTGGCATGATAGGAGTATGATTGCCCTATCTACCCCTTCTCACTCCCTTCTGCCCCATCTACCCCTTCTCACGCCCTTCTCCCCTATCTACCCCTTCTCACTCCCTTCTCCCTATCTACCCTCTTTCCCACGTCTCACGCTCTTTTGCCTATCTACCCCCTCCTAACTATCTACCCTCTCCCTCTTTGAAGTTCACTTACCTTTCAGGAGTCCTGCGGTGGGGGTGCAAGGCCTCTGCCTCCCAGCTCTGCCACTGTATGGAACAGTATAGAGTGATGGGAGTTATGATGTACTTTTAGAGCATAATTAGATCATGAAAAAGACATTGGAAATGGTACAGCATAACACCCATCACTCTCACACATTTACCAATCCACACATATATACCAATCCACACGTATACCAATCCACACCTTTACCAATCCACACATATATACCAATCCACACGTATACCAATCCACACACATATACCAATCCACACACATATACCAATCCACACACATACCAATCCACACGTATACCAATCCACACGTATGCCAATCCACACGTATGCCAATCCACACGTATGCCAATCCACACGTATACCAATCCACACGTATACCAATCCACACGTATGCCAATCCACACACATACACCAATCCACACATATATACCAATCCACACACATACCAATCCACACACATACCAATCCACACACATACCAATCCACACGTATACCAATTCACACATATATACCAATCCCCACATATATACCAATCCACACATACACCAATCCACACATATATACCAATCCACACATATATACCAATCCACACATATATACCAATCCACACATATATACCAATCCACACATACACCAATCCACACATATATACCAATCCACACATATATACTAATCCACTCTCACTGAATATTTTCCTACCTTTCCTCTTTTCTCCTTACAGCTCCTTTTCCTCCTCTTCGCTCCTCTTCTTCAGTTCTTCTGTCTTCTCTGTCTTCTTCCGGTTCAGAGGGCAACAGCTGCTGTGCGCCGGGGTTTGTTGTCAGATCCCGCGCACAGCAGCTGTTGCCGTGCAGATCACAAGGGAGCGGTATCGGAGGTCTTTAACAGACCTCCGGCTCCCTTGAGTGATTTTAAGCCGGGTTGAACCCGGCTTAAAATCACTCAAGGGAACCGGAGGTCTGTTAAAGACCTCCGATACCGCTCCCTTGCGAACCTGCTCCTCCAGCGGCGGACATTACTGTCCGTCTCTGGAGGGGTGCCGGGTGCCGCAAGTTGGCACCCCCTGATGAGCGGCACCCGGTGCGGACCGCCCCCCCACCCCCTAGAGTGTAACGCCCCGTGCGGTCGCACACCCCAAAGGCCGGTCCTGCTCTAAGGGGCCGAGAAGCCCCCACCAAGGCCGGCCTTACGGGTCTGCGGCCGCACAGGGTTTAAATTAAAACATCGGGTTTTTTTTCAACTTTATTTAACATCCTCCATGTTAAATAAAGTTAAAAAAAAAAACTTTATTTAACATGGAGGATGTTAAATAAAGTAAAAAAAAACCCGATGTTTTAATTTATACCCTGTGCGGCCGCAGACCCGTAAGGCCGGCCTTGGTGGGGACTTCCCGGCCCCTTAGAGTGGCGGACCCGGTAGGTAGGGTAGGGGCCTGGAGCTGCAGCTCCATCAGCCCCTAAATCAATGCGGCCCTGCCGTGGCCCGGCCCACCGGGCAAATGCCCGGTGTGCCCGATGGCCAGTCCGGGCCTGGTGGAGCGTCACCTTCAAATTGTCTTTTGTTTGCATGCAAGGCCATATAGGACATCCATTCAGCCAAAGGTATCTCCTGCACGGTAGAGTGCAAACACGCTTACTCATCGCTATCCACCAAATGCTGCAGTAATTATGGGCGGTATGCTACAGCTATTTGCAAGAATACTTTGATATGCATTTTGCTGTTGGGCTCCAATGGGACATTAGACTGTTCCTTTAAGGCTCCACTCACCATACAATAATGCCCCTTTAAAGAGGAAAACCAAATAGCTAAAATATGATAATGGTACAAACATCTGCTTCTTGATTCAAAATATAGAGTTTTAATGAAGTCCTGGTAAAAACAATAGGAATACCCATGACACTCAAACGCTTTTGGTAACCTTGTACATATGTGCGCCACAGACTCTGCAATGAGACTAACAGATGGATGATGAATATATCTAATCTACAGGAACCGTAGTGCCTAACTTTGGTTTCTGTTTTTAAAATATCTTGTCATATTGTAATTATGAAGCACATTGATCCCATGAGTTCCAGGCTTCTATAAGGAAAAGGTTTGAGACATTCTTCTTCTTCCAATTATGATGTGTGAGGTGAGCGCATCGAAGATTACAATGTGCAATATTATCATTTACCACTTGGGATATTAATTTGACGTATTAAAGTGTATAATTTAAAAATATAATTATTTTTTTACTTTTAAAACTTACTTGCCAGCCACAGGTGCAGTTCACAGGCAAAATCACATTTTAGTCTATACTATCAATCAGTCAATGCAATCAGTGCAGAGTAAGTACATAAAAGAGGCACAAAAATGATCCATATGGGGGTACCAATGCCGTATACTATACACTAAACCAAAGCTTTCTTTAATACTAAGTAGAATCTATATACCACTTGACTGCACAAGGTGTTGTAAATTGTTTGAGCAGGTGAAGAATCCTAAAATACCTTATTAAGTAGCTAAAGAGGGACACTCATGGAAAGTATTTCCATGTATTTTTCAGCTATAACATAAAATACAGTATTGTAAGTTTACATTGACAAAAACCTGGTTTTTTTTATCAGTTTGTTTAAATAAACTTCCTTTATCTGCAGTCCTGGAAGCTGCCATTGTTGTCATGTGATATTTTGGGTGATTTTACCTGCACAATCACCACACTGTGCTGATTCCTTAAGGCAATTCTAAGAGGTCCCTTCACCCATAGACTTTCATTAGTCAGAGTGTCCAGGTGGGTCATTCAGACTGAGACGCTCTATTTTTTTTTTTTACCACAGGTAGTTTGTTAAGGAGTCAGAGTGTTTTTCTACTACAAGAAACAGAGAAACAGGGACAAGAAATGCTTGGTTTTCCTCTATATGCCTAGTTTCATATAATACAATTAACATATTTTCAGAAAGTCAAACAAACCTTAATATTTATTATTTCGACTTCCTTTTTAGCATTTTGTGCACAACATTAAGCGTGCGTATTGCCTGCAAAACCGAACAATCCTGCTGACCTTGCTAAGCCGGGGGAAAACACTCAGGTTCAGAACTGAAACCACAAAGACTTTATTTATGTTGGCTGCTCTGTGGGGAAAAAGCTCACTAGGCTACTCCCTCAATAATTTGGGGAAATTAGAATTCTTTCAGATAAGTGCCACTAGCAGACAAACAGCACAACTGACCTAATAAAAAATTGCAGAAGTTAGTAGTCTCTGGCTCCCACGGTTTACATTTTGTTTTTTATAGAAAGGAACGGTCACAGAAAAATTATGTTTATTTCAATCAAAAATACTATTTCACCCACTGCAACTTTTTGTGACAAATAGTGATATACCCCTCTCTTTTGCTAATGTCTGCTTTGTTCAGCCACCATCTGTGGACAAATATGAAAAATGCATAGTTCTGGACTGCTGTATCATTTAAGGAACTATCTGGTTACCCTGCTTATCCAGTGCTTGAATACGCAAGGCAATGGTGTACGGTGAAAGAGTAGAAGTTTGGCAAACTGGCAAAAACAGTATACAGCCTTTCATTGGTTGCACCCATAGTCCTTTTTTGGAGATTACCGATAATGTAAGGGAACTGTCCCCATCACGACTTTAAAAATAACTATATTCATTATTCATCCTCACCCTTACAAAGGCTGCCCCAAAAGCCATCATTGATGTAACACTCGGGAAAAGATAACATAATGATAAATAATCATGTAGATCTTGAGAACAGGAAGCTATGTTGGCTGCTCCTACGGTTTGTACATAAGGTAGACTTGTAATGTGTTTGTGTGTATATATATTTTTTTATTAGATAACACCACTACAATAATTGATTTACTATACAGAACTATGAAATATCAAATACGGAAAGTTTCTTAAGAGAAAGCTGTTTTTTTCCCCATATAATTTGCACATATTGTCAATTAGTACAAATCTCTGAAAAGGAAGCAAAAAAAAGTTTATTTCGAATTTTGTGGACTCCTACACTCTCGTATTGCCATTGACATTCTCTCACACTCCCATTCACTCTTTCATGCTCTCTGACTGTTTCCCTACCGTAGGGAGACATTCAGAGAGCGTGAGCGAGAAAGTGAATGAGAGTGTTTAATTGTCCCTGCATTGTTATACCACACTATTATAGTGTCCAGCATCACACCCCTGTGTGACACACTGTGAAATTTACTTGTCTACATCATTTGCCCCTGTGTAATTTTACCATCATTTTTATGCAGTAGGGATGGGTTATATAGGGCAGGTGCATTGTTATTAGATCACTGTTGAAGTCATAATACGTTATCCAATCAGATTAAAGTATACAGAAAGTAGGACCAGTCACAAGCAGTTTCCTTAACGTCTATATATTGCATTAGGATCAAGTAAAAAATCATGTCAAATTATCTTTTTAGCCTAACAAATTACAATAAATAATACAGAATTCTGGAAAGAAAATTTAGCTAGATGGTAATTCCAATTGAAAGCAATTTTCTGTATATGTGTAATAGTTTAGGTGTATGCATACTGAAATTGATGTCACTTGGAAATTGATGTCACTTGGCTAGGAAAGCAAAAAAACCCCCAAACATTACAATTATTATTATTTATTAATTTTGAATAATAAGTGCCAACAATGTACGCAGCACTTCCTAAAATTTATGTAGTCAAGGGGAATAATGAGACTAAAATAAACAGATTAAGACAAACCAATACATCAGGTAAAGAGGTCCCTGCTCACAAGCTTACAATAATTGCTATTTATTTGTAGGGTGCCAATCTATTCTGCAACAGCAACAGTAAGCATTTTTCTTTGGGTTACAAATAAAAAGTGGTTTCTGGATAAACTATGTATAATTAATTTTTCAAACAGAAATGATGTTTAGTATACTATTCTTTTATTTGTCTTCTTACTGTAAGTCTATTATGTTTCAAAGCCTCATAATATGCTCATATGGATGTAATTTAAAACCTGTATCTTTGGTTAACCATAGTGTACTAACCAAGTTTCTTTTCATCTGGTAAGGGAAATTCCACATGGATAGCGTGAACAGATGCAGCGTTTCACTTCATAATAAAAGAGTGGGTGAAGCCGCACCTCATTATCCCTGTGGATTTCATGGAGTATGGGCTACATTGTTTTCGAGGGGCTTTGCTGCTCAGTAACATGCTAATTCGCTGCTCTTTATTGGGAGGATATTTTGGGCTTTTTGTGATTTCCATGTCATCAGCATTAACAGTATTTGTGGATGAGTCGTTCATTGGGGGTTTGACACTGCACAGCTGTTTTCTGTGGAGCAGATACCTAGCGAAGGCTAATCCCCACATTAGTCTGTTAAAACATATCCCAAACTCACAGTGAAAGCTAGATTTCCCAGGACCACTAAAGCATTGTAAATTCTTCAGCATGTGGAAGTAAATATATTGAAATCCAAAATGTTCCCCAATGGGCAAAGTTAAATTTGCAGGTTCAGCTTTGAATTGGAAATTAATTATGATGGAAACATTTTCAATTGTCCCCCAACTGCGCCTCGGCATCAGGTCTGAAATTCTACACAGACATATCTCAGAACTCTCCTGGCTTTGCTCCGGAGTCTCCAGGTAAAGGGCTTCTTCCTCATATCTCTGGGAAACTTTCTCCTGGAAGGGGAGCAATGTTTGGCCATCACTCCTTAAAACGCATAGCCCATTTAAGGCTGTCTGAGGCAGGCCCTGCCTAATGTGACTGAAACCTTTTCTTCATGAAGCCACTCCACCAGAAGAGGGAGAGCTCTAGGTAACATATACTTAGGTATTGGTATAGGAATTGTGCCAGGTACTTTTTATTTTTCAATCGTTGCCATTGTTTTGATGCACAAGAAAATAGTTTTACCTCAATAAAACATTATCTGAGACAAATCTACCATAATCATTTTTTATACTAAACTCAACTTGCTCATATCTTAAAATTGCCTCCCTTCCTAAACTGCCAAAGTCAATCACCAGCCACAAAAGAGGAGGAGTAACGTATTGAGGTACAATCAGGAAGTTAAGATGACTGCTGCAATTGCATAAATTACTTGAATTTCTGAATGGGTGAATTAATGAATGCATGAATGAATGGAGTGAGTCTTTAAGGGCAGAAATTGGACAGGCAGGTTGATTGGGGCAGGACTGTCAGGCTGCTAAAAGGGCAGAGGTGCCATAGACAGGTTGCTAAAGGGGCAGAGTTGGCACAGGTAGGCTGTTTCAAGGGCAGAGTTGGCACAGTCAGGCTATTTCAGAGCATGGTTGGCATAGGCAAACTGTTTCAGGGCAGAGTTGACACAGGCAGGCTGTGTCAGGGGAAGAGTTGACAGGAAGGCTGCTTCAGGGGCAGAGGTGCCACTGGCAGGCTGATTTAGGGACAGAGGTGGCACAGGCAGGTTGCTAAAGGGGCAGAGTTTTCACAGGCAGGCTGTTTCAGAGCAGACCGGACACAGGCAGGCTGTTTTAGGGGCAGTGTTGGCACAGGCAGGTTGCTAAAGGGGCAGAGTTTTCACAGGCAGGCTGTTTCAGAGCAGACCGGACACAGGCAGGCTGTTTTAGGGGCAGAAGCAGGCAGCTTCAGGGGTAGAGGTGGCAAGGGCACGCTGCTTCAGGGGCTGAGGTGGCACAGGCAGGCTGCTAAAGGGGCAACAGTGGCACAGGTAGGCTTCTAAAGGGGCAACGGTGGCACAGGCAAGCTGCTAAAGGGGCAGTGGTGTCACATTCAGGCTGTTTTAGGGGCAGAGGCCTACCATGTCAATGTCTGGCTTAGTGTATAGCAAAAGGGGTTATGCTGCACTACAATCAATGTCTGGCACAGTGTATAGTGACAGGAGTTATACTGCACTACCATCAATGTTTGGCTCAGTGTATAGTTATGGGAGTTATGCTGTACCACTATCAATGTCTGCGTGCACCAACTTAATTTTTATAAGATTTCTGTTTTTTCCAGTTGACATACCATTTACAAATTTGTGAAATAAATATTCTTGCCAACATTATTTTTTTTGTGTGTGGGGGGTGGGGGTGCCACATACAGAACCTGCCCCGGTCCCTGTTTACCCTGTATTCTTTCTCTGATATGTAACTGTTTGAAATGTATCACAATCAACGTCATTAGATTTGTAATCACCTGTCTGTTCCTCTGTTAATTACCTACTTTTAATTATCTCTGTCTCCTTCCATTTGCTGAAAACTCCTCCCAGTTTCTTTCATGGATATAATTCCTCTCTTCCTTACAACCATCCCTCACAGGCATCAATCCAGACACACCTTCCCCCCCAGCAACTCAAGTCAGACCCATCATACTTAAAAACCATTCCTATAACACAAGGGAATGGTTAATATACCGCCCCATAGACATTACCTAAACAAGAAAGCAGCAAACATGATACCACTTCAGTGTATTATAGTATATAGTATATATTAAGCAAAAAAAAAAAATGTTAAATGATAACAATATGTTAGAGACCATTGTGATATATTAAACATCTTATTTAAATGTACAAAATTATGTTTGTTAATGAAGAAAAAAATGGATAATATTGCTAATATTTGATATTAGACAAATTAAGTCCATGTAAAAAGCTCATATACTTGACTCCAAGGAAGGCAAAAAACAGGTTTGGTGTACGTGTTTAAAAGTGCATGTTTGTGTTAGTGGCCCTTCTGGTTGCCAATTTGCCTTTCGGATAAGCCTTGTGAAGCCACTCCTCTTCACTCCCAAAGGAGACTATACAATACACTTCACAGCAGCTGTGCTCCGACAATCTGAGATTGCAGTACGCAATGTTATTTTAGCATATACGTTTAAGGAGATCCTTGTCTAATAAACTGTATGCCTTCCTCAAACAATACTTCCTTAAATGACTGCTAACAAAAAGTCTGGATTTTGCGCGGCAAGATACATTATACTGAAGCAAAGATAAGAAATGACAAGGAAGCCAAGGGAAACAAATTGAGTGTTCATCTAAACTGGGACAAAGATACTTTATTTTTCGAAATGACAAAGCCTTTCGCATTTTACATAATCTAAATGAAGTGGCTTTTTTTTAAAAGCGTAATTATACTTCTAATAAAAACTAAGCTTAATTACCTTTACACAGAGTATAATTGTGTCCTGTCGCCATGCTTTTTGATGTGCGCAGCTGCAGTCGTTTAATATTTATAAGCAAAATCACTAAAGCAAGGCTGAAAGGGAGCAAGCATTTTGTCTGTCAGTCCTCTGAGCGTGTCCAAAGCAAGTCTTCAGTGGCCACAAACACTAAAGGCTTCTAGAATGATGCAAAACACATAGTTATATTTACGACATGCTAGTGTAAGAATTCCGAGGCCTCTTAGGATTGAGCTCTACCATGAGCGCTACAAAATCAAAGTTTTAGGGACCGCATTATTTTATTATTTATTTCGATAGCACCGAATAAACAATTCTGAAATCCTAAAAAAAATGCTTATATTCAAAACAAAAATGAAGAACAGCATTTTATTTCATGTTATTTCTCATTAAATGTTTATTTTTCCGATCTTAGTGATTTAGTAACCCAAGAAATGCACTTTTTATTTAAATTTATTTTAACCTTTTTTTATAGGCCACTTTTCTTTTATTTAAAAAAATGTATAGATAAATGAAATTTAGAAGTATGGGGAATAGTACATAAAGTTCAACCGAGGCAAAACATGAATTACACTTTCTAGTTAAAGAAATAACATGTATCACATGACATGTAATTGTACCAGGCAAAAATGATGAATCACGCAGAATTTTACATGATTAAAGATTTATTTCTGGGAAATTACTGGGTGTTACTAATAGTTATGTCTTTAGCGCTGCATTTAGTTACGAGTGCTAAACTCAGCAATTCGTACTTAGTAATATTAACTAAAACACATAGATAAATGGAAACGTAAAAGAAAAGTTAAGAACAAAGCACTAGATGTCGCCCCTCTAGTGACAAAAACAAATCAGTTTATTGATACCAGTACATAGATTTTGGTGCCTTAGTATAGGGTCTGCTAAAGTGACCTAATAGAATTTGTTTTAAAAGGATCATCAGGGATGGACTGTCCTGGGCAAGAGGGGCAATTGCCTCCCAGGCCACTTCAAAATTGTTAGACACAGGCTGGTCCAACTTAGGCATTAAGCGTGTGTTAGTGTAAATATGTGTGTGTGTGTGTTAATGCGTGTAAATATGTGTGCCACCCTGGGTGGGAAAGGGGATAATGGGATCATTTGTCTTTACCTGCCTCCTCGGAGAAGAAGGTGCCAGCCCTGTCATGGGCAATATTAAAGATGAATTAGTCAAGAATTATTTGTTTCAGGATAAGACTTTGTATTATGCTGATGCTTAAAGCTGCCAATGAGTGCCAGGAAAGTTATCTGACTAAAATCACTGGGTATTCTTCCTGTGCATGCACACAGTTAGTTAGACCTCCCGAAAATCTCATGTAAGCCTGCTTTGAAGTTGGTGAGTATATCATATCGGTGCAGGCAGCAGAAGATGTGTTTGGCTGAGTATAGCTCATACAAGCTAAGTACCTGCGAAAATGCATATTGAGGGTTCTGCAGAATCGCTTCACGCACTTGGAATGGAGGCCAAACGTACATTTAAGTTTATTTGATGGCTGGAGTGTCCCTTAACAGATGATACTGCATACAGATGATAATGCATCCAAGAACCTTCATTTTAGGGAGTTTACTAATCTAAAAATGACTTATAATAAGAGACTGTACTACGACTTCCAAATATATTTAACGCAGCATTCGCAAACAAGTAATCTTGAAGTGTTCTTCCTCCAAATTTGTATTTATCTATTTAAAGTAACATGAGCTACATACATTTTTCCAAGTATATATTTACTTATATAAACATCTGATACTCCCTGGGTTCAGTGAGTCAGAGAGAGGAGGATCTGATCCCCTCAACAAGCTATTTGGCTTTAATACTTGCTACTATTTAAAGGAAAATATACGCAAGAAGCCATTAATCATAGTACCCAGGTTTCCTCCAACACAAAAAATAATTAACATTGTCAAAACACGCAGTGTATTGTGTTTCAAAGCACATAAAAAAACATATTAAAGGAACATTTTTAAAAACATACACAATGTTGCCGATGCATTTATATGTGAATACAGTGATTAGTACAGTGTTTGTAGCTGTAGGGAACTGGAACCCTATTTAAATTTTGGATGAAAACATTGTAAAGTATTTAAATATACTTTACAATTTATACACTGAAATAAATGAGTATTCAATTTATATACTATAAATTCTATTAGAAATATTTTATGAGGTCTGCAAGCAAAAATAAATGCCCAGAATGTCTGCTCAAAAATGCAAAAAAGTCTAAAATAACAAAAGAAAGGTCATAGTAAAAATGGCAAAAAAAAAAAACTGTAGCTGCAAAATCTCTCTTCATGACCTGGGGTTAAGCTTGAAAATGTGACAGAAAGGCACCAGTTCATTCTTATTGCAGGAAAACAATATTCTCATAACATATGTTCTGGCTGTGGAAATGTGTGTGATGTGATACCATTCTCGTATGCTGCGGCAAACATATACGAGATGCTAAAAATAGTAAATTGGGTATACTTTATTGTAATGTATCCACGAAAATTACTACAAACCTGTATTAGCAAGTTGCATCTCAATGTACAGTATGCAAGTCAGTAAATGCGTGCAGTCTTTGAAGAGAAACCAAAGACTACAGGCCATTTATCAAACTAGTGTGTCATGTCTCTGACAAAGAAATATGGCTATGAAAATCTAAGACTACTCATTTGGTAGACTAGTTGGCAGATGGATAGATAGATAGATAGATAGATAGATAGATAGATAGATAGATAGACAGATAGATAGATGTTATTGCTGTTCTACTTTTAAAGTAAAACTCTACCTAAATCAAAGCATCAGACATGCATGTAGGTGTGGGAGTAGATGTGCATAGAGGTGGGGCTAGCCCCATACATCTTTAGTTGGTAGAGAGTGAGAAAGAGCAAACTCTGTGAACCAGGCCTCCCAGTGCAAAAGGGCAAAGCCTTTGGGTACACCCTTTCCCTGACTGGTTAAACTGAGAGAGGCTGTCTCCATGGAGCTTCCTTTTTTTGCAAACGTACTCTGAGAAGCCAGAATAATGCAGACAGATTCGCAGAAAAAGAGAGGTGCAGAAATAAGTCTTCATTATTCTGGCTTCTCTGAGTACTTACACAAAAGGGCAGAATCACAGGGAGAGCCTCTCCCCCTTTCCTTCGATCGGGGGAAAGAGGGTGTGTCTGGAGGTTCCGCCCTTCTGCTCAAGTGCACCGGGAGGCCTGGTTCACGGAGAAGAGGATAAAGAAAGAAGAATAAAAGATGCAAGAGATGAATCAATTCCAGACTGTGTTAATCTAAGAATCTGCCCCATCACTCTCAGACTGAGGTAGAATCCCTGAGACAAAGTTTCTTAGGTACAAAGATGACAAATATATAAGCTTATATCATTCTATGAAATTAAAACTGAAAATGTAAGGTTACACTATGGCAATTGTACTCCCTCTGTATTAAATTGTGCCTGCATTTCATAAATAATGAAAAATATACTTAATGAAACGATCATTGCATTATTCTACTACACGTTTCATACATTATAAAGGCTGTATACTAGATCACTTGATGAAAATAAAGAAGAATAAAGAAGTGCTCTACATTTGTGGTTATCATATTTTTATGATGGAGCTTTAGAGATATAATGGAATATAATCACTATCTAACTTCTTCTTATGACCATAATAATAATAATAATAATATAACAAAACCACACAAACTTCTGCTTTTTCTTGTATAATTAAACATGTTATTAGAAACACAATTGTTAGTTCTGATCAAGGCCAAACTCTTCCCCTAAATAATTGTTTAATTATTTAAAAAGTTGTCTCATATCCATGTTCAAATTTTTTGCCGGGAACATTTGTTGTGTGATACAAAAAAGGTCAATGATGGGTTGTTGCTATAGAAACTACAAAAAAGCTTGTTACAAGTTTCTGTCTTGTGAAATTGTTGTTTGACTCATATAAGACAATTTACACTATCATTTTTTTTCTTTAAAATAAAGGTTTTATCACATATTATGGTGCAGACTACATCACCAAGTTCCCACAACGCTATCCTACATCCTTGGTATGCGGTAGATACACTTGCAGCATGGCATCTACTGTATCAGGCAGGTGAATTTTATCACCTTGCCCCTATACACAAACATACTGGTTCCCGCTTTCCCTTGCAGCCACACACTTAGACACGCTTGCCCTGATATACACACAATTACAAATATACTCTCCCTCTCCTTTTTCTCATTACCCATTTCTCCTCTCTCCTAATCTTTATCTATCATTATCTGCTCCCCCTCTCCCCATCTTTCTTCTTTCTCATTATCTCTTCCCTGTCTCACTGTCTCGCTCCTTTTCTCCTTATCTTTGCTCTTCATTTTCTCTCTAATTTCTCTTTATTTCTCTCTCCAATCTCTCTTTTTTTTCTCTCCTTTTCCCCCATCTCTTATATTTCTCCCTCTCTTTGTTTCTTCTTTAATTCCTGTGGTGGGAGCGTGAGGTCTGCTTTCTCAGACCTCTTCTTCAGTGCCCCCTTGCAGTGTGCGCTGCTTCAGTGCTGAAGTCATATGCCGGTGCTCAGCATCAATCACCAGCATACAGTGTTAGGGAGCTCTAAAACAGATCTTGGGCCAGTTAGAGAAAGATTATTATCTTTTATTTATATAGTGCCAACAATTTACACAGCGAACTCTCCAACTGGTCCTGCACATGACACCTGCATCTGCCGATTTCCTAGGACAGTTAGCAGCTATGTTACTGCTCGGCCGGAGAGCCCAGTTAAATCAGACCACACATATTAACCTATACATCGTGTTGCAAAAGCTACAGAAAATGTACAAATAAAAGGTAATGCTTTGAAGTTGTCAGCATTTGCGTCTTAGTTTACTGAATGTGTCCTGTCACATATTTATTAGGCTAAATGTTTGCTCATGCAGTTCAAGCGATGGCCATATGTGTAGATGTAAAGAAAAAATGCATAGGCACATACATTTTCATATATACATTTGTAAGGAAACTGGCAAAGTACAATGCCATAGTTAAAATTATATCCTGTGTCAAGAGCCGCTTTGTCATTTCGTAATGATTGGTGAACTAAAAAAAAATCCCTAAGATTATTTTTACCCTTTTTAAAAAGATTTCACTTGTAAATACTACAAGCAAGTTGTGACCTGCCATGTTGAAGCTGAAATACCTCCAGTAGCTGAAATGTTTCTGCCTTCTGGCCTTTGTCCCATTCTACTGAATAAAAATGATTGATGCTTTGCAAAAGCCATTATTATGCTTTCCCACTGGTTTAAAACAATTGTAGTGCTGAACCAGCTTAGAACATACTGAAAGGCAGTCACTGGGTTGCATGGCATAAAACAGCTTGGTGATCCAGTTCTCTCTAATCAGAAATCAGTTTCCTTTTTTTTTTTTTTTAAAAGACAAAAATATGTTCCGACATTAATCTAACATTATCAAGAATGTACAAATAATCATTTTTGTTTTGATCTAACAGATTAAAGAAATAATTGGATATGTGCCCCCCAGTATATTGTCTGCCGCTTTGCTTTAGGGAGATAAGTACTGTAAATCCACTAAAAAGTACAATTTTGTATTGTTCATTAATAACAATCCAAAAATTAATTAGGAAAAAGAGACAATTGTGAGCTTAATATAGTAAAAAAAAAAATCAGAATGTTTAATTATAGGATTTGTGTTCTGACAAGGCAAGACGGGAAAAAAAAAATCACACCTATGCTTTCCAGGGTATTTATCAGAAAGCTTACAGAGACTTCCATCGATTTTTTTTTCCTATGGAATGAGCATTTGCTGGATCTAGTATAGTACATGCCAAACAGTGTGATGTTGACCTTGTTATAATGACTGAGACCACCATCAATCTGTAAAACCAAATAAAACATTAACTGCACTGCTTGTTACTGTAACAAGCAAGTGCTCGGGGTAAATTCTGGATGGAAGCATGCAATTGAGAACCGTCACATAGATGTATGTTTGCATGACATTTATTAAAATTTTGAACTTATTTAATTTTTTATATCTTTTTTTCATATAGGTAGAAATTCTGCTAGAAAAAAATAGGATGCAAATCTTTACACCAATGGACCACAATGCTGTATATTTAATTGCTGGTTGTCATGCTCATTTACGCAGTCCCATGTTCATGCAAAATCTTATAAAAAAACAAACATAGGGGTGATTCACTAAGAGATAAACCGAAGAATATTATTATCTTTTATTTATATAGCGCCAACAATTTACACAGTGCTTAATACAATACATATATTCAAGGGGCATGACAAGACTGGAATTAACAGACTAAGACAAACCGATACATTAGGAAAACCGGGCCTTCTTGCAAACTAGATTCATAAATGAGACCCACGTTGCGTTTTCTTAAGGAAGCGACTAGCCACCATTAAAAAGAAAAAGTGCGGCGAGTAAGTCACAAGATGGACTCTCCAGTTTAATTCACATTGAAACGAGGACTAAACGCATGAAAGCCTAGCGCTGCTTGGCAAACAGGGGATTCACTTAGCATTTCTGCTTTTGACAAGTTACTGCTAGGTAGTTAATAAACCCTCTTTGTCTCCTCAGATGCTAGAGTTCCACATAACAAAATATGTCACTTCAAAGAAAGTCTACTAACGAGTTAATGCCTAAAAAAAGTCTTAATCTTAATGGTTACTCAAGTAATAATATGTATATACCATGGTAATCCAGTAATCATAATTTCTTGACCAAATGAAACTGAAAACAAATTTACTTTTAGTATTACTGGGCTTTATTTTGATTTGATTTGATTCTGCTGAATTTTGAAACGACGTTGTTAATTTAAAATGAAATTTTACATAAATACGCATGTACATATCCAAAAGCAAGGGTCTACCTCGCATAGTATCTGCAGAATCTAAAACAGTGGCCTTGGGACTATTCATTACACATGGTACATGCATTATTTTCTCCCCTCCCAATATTGTAATTTTTTTCCTATAGTGCTCCTGGCCATACAGAAAACGAGTACTTTATTATACCGCACAAAAACTTTCGTAAGCTGTGTGTAATTACAAATGAATTATGCAGGTGATATAGAAGGAGGCCGCTACTAAACGCCCAAAGACACAGACCGCCTGCCTCAAGTTTTTCAAAAACCTCTATAATTACCATACAGGATCTTGACAGGAGTCTAAACTGAACAAGGCAGCATAACTAGAAATCAAATGCATTCATGATAGGTATTGTCTGGATGTTTGGTTTTGTTATATATATATATATATATATATATATATATATATATATATAATAGGTATTGTCTGGATGTTTGGTTTTGTTTTATATATATATATATATATATATATATTGCTAAATAAAATTATGTCATAGGGCATAATGAAGGAGGTTTGTGACTTAGCTAGGTTTCTAATTTCCAGCTTTTGTAAGGCGAGGGGAGCAGTTTGGTATTTTATATATATATATATATATTAGTTTCCTTGATGTACTATAACCCCTTCCTTTTGAGCTAATCAGCTCAAAAACAGTTACACTAAAGAAAAAAAAAAACACGTTACAAGTAATATTTTAATAAATAAGTATAGTTAAGCTAAAAACTGTTACCCTTTCACTTTAAAAGAAGGAGCTGTCACATATGATATAAAACCCATTATTAAATCCAGCGCCCAAGCCCATCTATCGCTTGAGTTATTGTTATTTAATGTTCCATTCTAAATTATTCAGATTTATATATTCTAGCTTTGACATGCACCGAAAACTGTATTCGGGGCATTTCATGTAAATCTCCCTTCGTTTCCCATAACCAACTGGTAAAGACTGTGTTGGAGTCTTACTGCAATAAAAGCTGCGTATATGGCATGTCCACTTTAATAGTCAATGTTTTTTTTTTGTTAGAATTACAAAATGCTATATTAAATAATAATATTTTGGTTAAGTTCATTTGAAACAGTCCACATTTATACTTTTGAGTGCTATTTAACTATACACTTTTAAGCACATTGGTATGAAACATAACAGTTATAGACACACATGAAGATATTGAATAATAGAGCCTTGCAAATTTTCATAGTCTGGGGGACATGGCGTCTTTAACTAGCAGTATATTAAAAACAAAAAGAACAGCTGATGAGCAGACTGGAAGTTGTGCCATCAACAAGCTGTTCTGGTAAATACAGCTGGCATAGTACAGTCCGTAGGAAGATTTTTTTCCTTGAGCTCTTCCCTTCCTCCCTTCATTACCAGGCGACATCGCCTGCACCTCTGCCAATTTTCAAGTTGTCATTTCTGAGAATGCCTTGATCCCTTTACAATTTTAATATTGTCTGTTCTCATTCCCAAAACAAAAGTAGATGCAGAGGAGGATCGTGTGGGGGTGCAAAGTCACATGGCAAAGGGTGTATTCCTGGCTTGGCTTGCCTTTGTATGTGTGTGGGAGAATTATTTTCAGCAAAGAGGACCACCCTTGTTGATAGTTAGGAGGTGGACAAGTGTTGTTTAAAAGAACTGGATTATTTTACGCA
Source organism: Spea bombifrons (assembly GCF_027358695.1). Classification (NCBI taxonomy): domain Eukaryota; kingdom Metazoa; phylum Chordata; class Amphibia; order Anura; family Pelobatidae; genus Spea; species Spea bombifrons. Next base: position 87,002,546 of record NC_071087.1, read on the forward strand.
AATTTATTAACCAGTGGCCCAACAAAGTGACCTCTTGGTGTATTTATTAATGGGAATTTTAAAGTGTTTTGATTTTTTAAAATTCTGTTATATAGACGCACTATTAAATAGGATTTCTTTGTGCTTTCTAATTGACCATTTCATAAGTGCCCTTCCCCAGTGTTTTGGTTCCATTATAGTTGGGCAAGTGCAGAGATGTTGGCTCACATATCCACAACCGAAAGCCAAGCTTCACTGATTTAAGTTATACAGTAAATTTGGGTGAAGAATACAAATGTGACAGACAGGGAGAGCCAAAGAGACAGAAAATAAAAAGGCAGATTAAAGATGAGAGAGACAGATATTAGACTAAATTTCAAAGGAAACAGAAAATTAAGTTCTAGCAAAAAAACAAGTTCAAAAACTAATGTCAAGCAGATGACATTTGTCACAAGGACCACATGCACATATGACTTTCTTAGCAGAGATGCTTTTGGCCTGTTAATTCCATGTTGCCATGGGAGAAAACACAATTTGTAACACATTGATTTTACATAAGAGCGTTACGCAAGGCTGTCTTATCCTTGGACTTAAAAAACACAGCTCAGTCTTAGTACTAGTATATACGAGGAATGATTAAAGGCAGTATTATCATTCTCATGATACCTGAATGATCCAGATCACTGAAGTGAATGTTCCTGAAACTGGTACTCATACCCTACTAACACTTGCTGTTTGACTTTCAATTTCTTAGTCCAGTTGAGTTATAAATATGCATTCCCAATAAATGCTATGATACTGAAGGTGGCTTCCACCAGAAACCATGAAATTATTAAACCAAATACTCTGAGCGTATGTTACCAGTGTTCTAATTATTAGTTGTTCTCCAGCAATTCATTATCTTCAGCTACAAAAGATGAATATCCAAAGCTTACCTGTAACATCCCAGGGCTTTAACTACATAGCTTTTTTTTTTTTTAATTTCTGTATTATTTATTATTTTCAGAATTTCAACACATTTACAACAAATATAACAAGCAGTCCAGACACATAGGATTATGTCGATAATATCCAAAGTAGACAAAGAAAGAGAAAAATTACCTCCTTAAGAGCAAAGCTCTATTATCAATATTATGTTTCGTCATAATCCAAACAATCAAACACATTACGGCAAATTAGTCTATGGCCAGATATATTTGGCCCTTATATTGACAGGGATTAGAAAGGAAAAGAGAATGCATTTAATAGAAGGAGAATATATATATTTACTAGGAATTAATTGTCAAGGATTGCAGTATCTAAAGTTACAAGAACAGTTTCTCGCCACGGTATCCAAATTTCATCATATTTTTTTATGTTTTTGTATAAACTATAGAAGTGCTTCTCCATTTTGTGTTGATATTCGATTTGATTCACTAATTGCGGCCACTAATTGCGGCCTCTTTTTCGAGGCAGGAACTTGGTGTGGCCTCAATAAGAGGATGGGGTTAGCCCAAAATAGATTTTAAAGGTTAGGAGAACCTGGGTGCAGAGTGGGCAGAAAATGTGCTGATGTGGCCAAACAAACAGTAAGCTTGCCAGAGCAAGGCCTTCTCCACTTCCTGTACAAGATTGTCTTAACGTAAGTCCATGTTATTGCTAATTTTGTATATTCATTTTCACTCTTCCCTATTATAATAGTGCTATGGATTCTGCTTACACTCTATAAATTAAAAAGAAAAAAATAACATAAAGATAAAAAGATAAAGATAAAAAATGGAGATAAAACAAACCCTGAGGCTTGGTAATCAGGGAGCCTTCAGGTGAAACCAGGAGAGTTCAGTCATGGACATTCGCCCAAACATTTATCATTGTTGTTATATGTATCACATTTTTAATGATTTTCTTAAAAGAAAAATTATGCAAAGAATAATCAACATAAATCAACATAATCAACATAAGTTCATGGACAAATAATTATTGGAGTGTGGCCTGTGAATTTGCTGATAAGGCAACCATACCAGGACTGCATGAGTGTGAAGAAGGGTTGCCTTACCAGCAGGGTTCGACTGGCAAGTCTTGCCAACATGTTAGTAACCAAAAAAAAACTTTTTGCCCATTTAAACAAGACGAGGCAGACCAATCTGCAGGGTTGCTTTCCAGTATCACATGGCAACATGTGTGACTTGATCCCTTTACTTGCACTTGTTGGCATGTTGGGTGGCGTATGGAGGTCAATGAAAAATTCATGAACAGAAGTGAAAAGTCACAGTTAAAGATTCCTTGCAGTACACCAAGATCACTTTACACATCTAGTCTATTATTTATTTTGAGGATTGGGAGAAAATACTGATATATAAAAACTGTAATTCTTTAGCCAAGGATTACACACAATAGAAACTTGATGAGAAAATGAGAAAAACCCTCTTGTTACATGAGATATAAATGTAGTTCAGTGATACAAGGAACAATAATATATCACAGCTCCCCTATGGATGTTTTCGTTTTTAACCTATTGTCAGCTGTTTATATAAATGCATAAGTAATTTATTATAATAAATAATAATAATATATTTTATTTATACAAGCTGCTGTTCCAGTTGCATTTTCTATTATGTTAGCCCCTTAAGGACAATGGACGGTCCCTAAACCCATTGAAAACAATGCATTTTGAGTCCGTACATGTATGGGCTTTGTCATTAAGGGGTTAACAACTTCATGATCAGAGGGAACTTATCATTTAGGCATGTTCCCACGCAGGGCTCCAGTGCAGGTAATCTTTTGACGCGCCATTGACGCCTGAAAAGCCTGATGCCGATTGATCGCAAGCTCGCAAGAGAGGGACTTCTTTAACTTCTTACCAGCATATATTAACATGAGTTATTAATGTTGCAATTATAAATTGAATTTGTTAAATATTTCCAGTGTTCCCTACAGTAACAACTACGGAATCTCTTGGCCCCATATGAATAAATGTAACGTAGATCTCATCATGAGGGAGCAGAAGAGAAGCCACATGCTTGAGAAGCAAGGAGATTTTTGTGTGTGCGTGCATGAATGTGTATGTACCTTCATGTGTGAGCTTTATGCATGCCTAGGGGTCAAAGAGGGTCTTCCTCCAGCCTTGTTCACAGGTAATTTAAATCCTAAACATAGGATATTTTTTGTTTTTGTAAGAGAAACTAAATTCCCATTTTTTATGCATTGAATTATCAGGTTTTTAGGATTTTTTGGTATTATATTAGTAATGAATTGTAACAGTGTAACCAGTTCAATTGGATAATTGTACATACCTTGATGTGTAATGTACAAACTCTGTGATTGATTGAGGGGATTAATTAATACTTGTTTTGAGTTAATACCACCTGGGTGTCCAGTAGTGGCCTGTTCTATTTCTTTAAAACTACATTTTGTTAAAATATTTTATTCCTGCTTTCTTAAGGTCTTAACTATACAAAAACAACCAAAATATACATTTTCAGTTTCTATGGGAACAGCCTGTCAGTGTCTGCTTTTGGTCCACATGATAAATAAGTGTTCCCGACTAAATTATTAGGCAAAAATAGGAAAATAATTCTTTGTAGAAAGGGATTTGCTCATTCTTAGGTACTAGGAATGTGTTTCTAAAGCAACCTTTAGTTACAACAGTGCAAGCAAAGTAGGTGAACAACATCTTTCAGTAAAACAATTTCAGGTGTTTATGTATGCATTATTGTGTATTATAGGGATACAGAATACTTGTATCCAGCAGACATTATAAGTTTCGAGGTGGAAAGTGGGACAGCAGGATTTGGATACCAAAGAAGGACCATCCATTGTAAACAGCACTCATGGGAGGCATGCTGCCTATCTTTCACATTAGAAATGACATTTTAAATCACAGGTGCAACAGAGGAAAAAAACATTAATCTTGCCACACACACCATATGTATGTGTATATATATATATACATACATACATCTAAACACACACACCTTGGTCGCAAGGATAAATGCGATTATTTGGTTGAAACACAACCTTCCCCTGTCCCTAATTAGTTCTTTCCTGGCAATCTACTGATAAGGGCAGAGTAAATTTGGAACGGCAGCTGAATGTGAGCCGTGAACCCTACAACGTACAGCATTTTAAAGTAATGGAAACAAAACCGCACGAAAAAAGGTTGCAAGGTGATGAAAATGCGAAGAAGTATTCCGAATATGCTGCAGGCTTGTTGAGAACGGGATATGTTAGTAGTGTCATGTCTCATATCTGTTTTCTGCCATGAAATATGCATTTGTTTTTGGAGTGACTTTCAGGAATAAACCAGAGTTCTCACATCTACCTGGTATAAGATCTCTGAGCTGATCCACTGCCAGCTATTTAACAGAGTGTAGCATGCCACAGAGATGCCAGTGGCTGGCCAAGTTTCCAACTGGGTTTCTTTATAAAAAATAAAAAAAGTGGCTTCTTCTCAAGGTCGATCTTTAACAATCGTTCAGCTGCACACCTTGTTCTTGCAATAAACAGTTTGAGTGAGCTATTTTTTTATGCTCATATTTTTAGTGAAACAGATTGTACCTTCCCCTGCTGAGGCCTCAGTCAAGGGCAGAGAGCCTGTGAATATATTCCAGTTTTTTTTTTCCAGAAACCACATTTTTAGTTTCTGATAAATCACATCTTATGTACTAAAATACAGAACGCGTTAAACGCGCAGTGCCCAAATCAGGCACTGTGCATGTAGAGCATGGCACAATGTTACACCGCAACCCACATATTGTGAGCAAATCAGCATGCGACATTACATGTTCTACAGTGTCCATGCTCACCGATGTTGGTCAACATCACAGATGTCATAATACACTATAGCTTTTTGTTTCACATATTGACCAAAGCCTTATAAAGCCATTCATTTGTTTTGACGTTACCTCATGTGAATAATAAATTACTTAATGTATTTTGTGAAGCGACTGCTTGTAAACCAAGGTGTAATTGGGCCCATAGTTTTGTTTTAATCATTTTTACAATAGTTGCGATAACCTACTTACAACATCCATCAGTTTAACAAGATAAATAAAAGAGTAGCAATAAACACTAAACCCATTCCTGAACTGGAAAGATGTAAGTCACTCTGCCTTATTTTATATTGTGGAAGCTTTTAAGAAAATAGTTTCTCCAGAATGCAGCAAGATTGAGAACAGGAGTTATACAGATATGCTGTCTTACTATGAACATAGTCACAAAGGAGCGAATGACATTGTAACCCACCCCCCCAAAAAATAAAAATAAATAATAAAATATATATATATTTATATTTTTATATATATATATATATATATATATATATATATCACAAATGCGGTGGTTATATGTTTCTAGTGTTATTTAGAACAGCACTGTGTGGCAGCATCTGATAACACTTTACATTCTCATAGGCAAGGACGCAATTCTGGTTGATGCAATTCTGGTTGGAAACAAAAGCAATATCTTCAAGCTGATAGAAATATGTCTATGTGTTTAGCACGGACCAAACAATGCAGAAATTTGTGGAAGACTGGAAAAACATCCTGTTAGGATTGTTGGTTCAGGTTAGGAGACAGATGTATGAGTGTGTAAAACCTACAACTAAATAAGGTCCAGAAAATATTCAGGTGTAAGGACGCTTTACCTATTCTGGAGTGGGTGATTAGCACTCTATGCTGAAGCCCTTCTGGTGGAAGATGATTCATTTTCCAGCAGGACAACGATCCTAAACATGCTATGCATATCCCAAGTCCAAGAGGAAAGTTTTCCCACAGTAATCACCAGACCCACTCAACCCACTGAATATCTTTGGGAACGTTTAAAAAGGCAAAACATACTGTGACATCTGTAGATACTCTCTGAGATGCCCTAAAGGAGTGCCGGAGTAACGTAGATTGTGAAATTCAATGCCAAACTGAGTTAAAGCAGTCATTAAGGAAAATAGTGGTCACGCTAAATATTGAGAATTTTTGATTTTCAGTATGTACTAACATTTTTTTTTTAAATACCGGTAAATATATATTTTGTCAAACTAATTACCGTAATTTTTTCAGGAAGTGCTGAAATAAAATCTGATTTTGATAATGGACTTTTGGACTCTATTGTATATACTTAAGAATATTCTATATAAATTGAATCTATATATAATTAATTCATATCCAATTTTATAATTTGACGTAAACAACTTTCACATACATAAGCAGATTATTAACCAGGGAAAATAATGAAGGCTGGAAGTCTTTGTGCCGGTGAAAAAAAAGGTGCAACATGGCAGAATTCTACAAATTATATTTCTTCCGACTCATTTTGTATGCGGGGGCCTAATGCGAAGTACAATTTCATGTGGAGACACAAGACCCACATCCATTTCAATATATATATATATATATATATATATATATATATATATATATATATATATATACGGTAGATCGCCTTTTATGGATGTAATAAAGATTTTTAAATTGAAAAGTTTAATCATTAACCAAGTTCTTAGTTTAACATACACATTAAAAATATAAATGGGTGGCTTATAGAGCGATAGACAGATAATGGATAAATAGACAAATACAGATAAAAAAAATAGAATGCACCGAATTCTAAATTTATTGAGCTGACATAACACATCCAGATCATTTTATCATTTTATCATTTTATACCAATTTTTCTTATTCTTTTCCAATAGTTAAAATGCATTCTAACGTTCATCAAATTCCGCTGATACTCAAATATTATTATACCAATGTGTCTATTGAATCCATTTGTGGGAAAATTGCCCTAGAAAACTACTGACTCCATTTAATTTCACAGGGTGATTTTACCAGCAATAAATCTGTAACAGTCATCTTCTAAGCTGTCTGCAATATGTTATTGTGTAAGGTATTATATGAATGAGAGATTTAAATGGTTGCTGAATAAAATAAATATAGATGTTTTAATACAATTGCTAAACCATTTTTCTCTCAAAAAGAACACTCTATAATATTGTACTATTCTTGTGCAGAAAACAGAGTATAATATAATACATACACGCGCACACACGCGCACACATTATGTGGACAAAGGTATTGGGACACCTGACCATTACACTTGATGATTGCATTCTAAATACATTGACATTAATATGTAGTTGGTCCCCCTTTTGCAGTTTTAACAGCTTCCACCCTTCCGGGAAGGTTTTCCCCAAGATTTTTGTGGGTTTTTGTCCGCTCATCCAGTAGAGCATTTGTGAGGTCAGGCACTGATGTTGGGCGAGATGGCCTGGTTTGCAAACTCCGTTCCAGTTCATCCCAAAGGTGTTCGATGGGGTTGACGTAAGGGCTCTGTGCGGCCCAGTCAAGTTCTTCCAAACCAAAGTCTTCCAACCATGTCTTTACCATGTCCCTTTCAGCATACACTTGATATATGTGTGTATCTATCTATCTATCTATCTATCTATCTATCTATCTATCTATCTATCTATCTATCTATCTATCTATATATATAGTAGGTATATAAAACAATGAATAATTATCATAAGATAAGATATAGATTTCCCCAAAATGAATGTATGTACTGTATGTATACACTTATTCCTCTGCACCTCTTTAAATGACCAGATACTTTGGATAGGCATATGAAACCCCTGTTGATTTAAGTCAATATAATTACACAAATAGGGTCAGTAAAATGAGGGTTAAAGAGATCTTTTTAATGTCCCTGACACCCCATTAAAGAAAACTACAATAATTAACCATGTACCTAACCTAGAAGCTGCAGACCTGTTGCTGCTTTGCTCCTACTTGCCACTGATTGGTTGCTTGATGCAGCCAATGAAAGGCAGCAAAGTTCTCTCATTGAAATAAATGGGACTGCTTGCCACATATGCGTACAGAATGAATAGACCCTCACCACAGTGTCTTCCGAGCAAGAAGTAAATATATTTTGTGCAAGGAGATCTATTCTGAGCACATCTCCTGCACACAAACACAAATGGGGAGATTATGTATGTGCAAAGGCAGCACCATGAAAATATTTACTTTATGTCTATTTTGCCTTAAAAAAAACCCAAAATATTGTCAAAAAATCAAAGAAAATTATTGTGTATTTTCCACTTCAGGACGGGGATCTTTTGCTATGGCATTAATGATGTTCTTACCCTGCTGCTTCAGCAGGGATCTATGCTTACCAGTCACACACTCATTTCGGCAATGGGATTCACAGGTCACAATATGTTTGGATTTTTTTGTCTACATGTACAGGCAGGTAAGTATTATCATTTTTCCATGAGACCGGTAGTGATGATGGAGCATGTATGGTCCTTTCCAGCTGTACATAATTGAGTACCTCTTTTCTGTTGGTGTATATTATACGTGTCTAATTCTATTTAGCACTGGGGCAATCAATGTCTAGATATATCTCTGGATGAGGAGTACTTTTCCCCAGCTTCACAATAAATGGCAGGGCCTTTATTTATAACACCAAAAATGGCACACGCGGGAGCAATGATTTTACCACAGGATGGCATCAAATGATAAATTCTACAGTTTTTAATTGGATATTAAATTTAATACACTCCACAACATCGCAGTAGCCTCATTACTGACCAAATTTGCAGTGCAGAGCAGGCATAAACCAACAAACAAAAGCTGTCAAATTTAATAAGCCAAGTCTATACTTTTTTTTCAGATTGGAAGTTGCTTTAACTAAAAAATATAGATATTCTTATACTCAGAGGCAAAATGTGATCTACTTTGTGCTTTTTCCCAGCAGGTGTAATAACACCTTAAAAATATGCCATAATGTGAAGAAGCATTCGGTAACATAATACTTGACTTATGTTAGTAGAATGTAGGAGGCAGACATGTTAGGTGTCAAATAGACTTATTTTAGGCGCCAGAAAAAAGAAAGTGTATCCACTACAATAAGTTACAAAATACAAAATATTCTTTTAGGTGTCTGGTAATATTTTTAGCAGTCATGGCATCCTTCCTTCAGAGATTTGTCCTGCATTCATATTGAAAAATAGGTACGCAAATGGATTCTTATCATATAACTAAAACAATATTATCTTTCCTTGCATTCTTTCGTTGCTGCAGAAATCATATCTTTTTGTATTTCAGAATAGTGGTTAACCATCCTGATTCAATTAGAACAGTCCTCATATTCATACTTGATTTCTTTTTATGCTGCCATAATGCACATCTTGGGAATTATAAGTGCATAGGTTATATCGTGCCAGTCTTTACTGCACTTGGATTCTTAATTGCAATTTGTTTTGTGCCGTACTAACATAACTGGGGTAAGAAGTATCACTAAGTTTTGTGAAATCCCTTGGTTAACATAAATGAGACGTCGGCGAAACAGTGCCGGGGCATGCATAAAATGCCAGATCCTGGATTATCTGTGCTTGTCAAGCCACAAGTGAACCGTGCCAGACTTACTCACAGCATAAGGAAATACCCAGCCTATAAGGACCCTCACCTGGACCAAAGTACTAAAGGAAAGGAGGATGTTGAGCTGGTTTTACACCAAATCACACCCTTTCTGATGAGACTGGACTAGGCATGACTACGTAATTAAAAATTGGTATTAAAACAACAAAGGAATAACATGCTTATTTCACAATTATTCATGTAAAGTTTTTTAGTTGATCGTCAGCCTTCACTGTAATCAAAGGTACTCTAAAAACTGAGAAGAATAACAGAAGAAGTGTAGCGAAGATGGGGAGAAGCAGGTGGAGGGACAGACAGAGGAGAGTTTTCGCATGTAAAAAATTGATATACTGTACGTTAACGTTTTACAAGTCCTCAAACAAATGTCTTCTGATTTATCACAGGCAATCCCAAGCCATACTATGTGTCACAGAAATATGTCTGAATTTAAATGATGAATAAATTCACACTTTGTTCGGAAAAAGAAAATGCTTTCAAATTAGGGAAAAAAAAGATATTCCTGGGAGAACGGAAAATTGAGTTTCAGAAAAATGAAAGAAAAAAAGAAAGAAATTAAAATGTCTACTTTATTACAAACGAAATAACAAATATCACATAAAGTGATACAGATATCATTTGTAAGTGGCTCAATATTAACTGACACCTAGCCATGTACGGATATTTTTCTTTAAGCTCTTTTAACAATGCACAATCAGATTCAGTTTGGAAATTCTGACAGATTTTATCCTATTGTTACCAGTTCCTTATTATTTAAATCCCCATCGGCAATTTGTATGTAATGCAGATGCTCATGGAGTCTTAGCCACCGTTAAGACTGAAGTACCTGGATTTCTTGCAGAGAGCCTGCTACAGGAATAATTCTATTTTCATTTTTGATGGCAGTTACATAAAAGAGAAGTGTAATACATCAAATAAAATGGGTGCTCTGTGAAATTTATATTGCGGGAGTACTATTTTTATCATTTGTAAACCATAGCCCCGCAATAATTAGGCTTTAAAACTATATCAGAGGCCATAGTCTATTATTTTGTGCACTGCAAGTTTCTATTAGTAGAAGTAATATTGGCCTCACTCGCTGCATAGAAGAAACGATCACTTTCATTCTTATAATCAGTGGGTTTTACCCAGAGTTTTTAACCGGATAAAAGCACTAAGGGAAAGGACTGGAAAATGTACAATACATTTGTATTGGATATTTGGTGTTTTAAACTAACCAGAAAAAACCAAAATGTCAGATTGAAGTCAGTAAAAAAATGCACACATGGCAAGGAATTAATGGCAGCCCCCTGGGTCGAATTCTCCCTCTTCAAATCTTTCTATCCAAATAATATAATTATATCGTTTTCAGCGATGCATATTTATGGTTGTTGTTACTTTTTCTGCATTCACATGAAATACTACAAATAGTGGAAAATAAGCTATACAGCTGTGCGCTTTAAGAACTATGCTAATATTAAATAAGAGATCTCAAATTCCTGATAGGGAGAGGATTATATTGCTTTTCTAGAGAGGCAGTGAATGTATGATGTTAATTACTTTACGATTTGGTAGGCCCGAAGCCTCATTTTTAAATTAATTGTTACAGGAAACCAACAAGCCTGAAATAGACTGTAGATACAGACTTTTCACTTTGTAGTTTTTCTCAGAATTAACACTGTTAACATGGCTATGAGGAAAAAAGAAATATTGTGCACACCAAAAACAACTTAATTGGGGACATTATGCATAATTCTCGGTTGCTATGTGACTAGCAAAAAGGAAACATCATCCACTAAGCTGTGTTACAGACTCCACAGTTTTCAAGTCACTTTCCCCATTCATTTTGTGTTTATTTGACATGGTTTAATTATTAAACAATTGTACGTGCAGTGAAATCCTGAGTATAATGTGCACTCATGTATATATAAAGTTTCAGGAAAACTTTATATACAAGTCATGCAATTTAGCATACGTGTGCACGGGTAGTGGGGACATGCCTGTAAACGCTACCAATGCGCTCTCCCCAGCATCAGGCTTTTGAAATACAATGCTAGACCAAGTGGCACCCCAATCAAGAATATTCTCTTGCTCACCCACATTACTTATATAACAATATTTTTTAAGGGCTAACAGGACTGAGCAGTAAAGAAGCGATGCAAATATGGAGCAGAGCAATTATTTCCTGTGCAAGGGCACGCTGAGTACACAGGATCCATCACACCCAGGCACAGGAAATAATTGCTCTGCCCCTTCACTGTATAACTTCTTCACTGCTCCCTGCCTGTAACCTGTAACTCTTCACACCACCTTCCTGGCTCACACACGCTAAGACACACTCAGTCTAACGTCATACACTAAAGCACCACGCGCTGTACATTAACACACACTCTAACACTTTACACTGGCACTGCAAGCAGTTTAACATGCTCACACTGTTCACTGACATCCACATACACTTAATCATTCTAACCCTGTACACTGTTACCCCCCCACACACTCAGTGTACACATAGTCTTGTGTACACAGTCTTAATATATTGTTCCCTTTGTTTGTGAATTCTGTTCAGTATTGGTCACACACACAAAGATACCTACCGTGCGCACAGTGCAAATCCTAGCTACCTACCGAGCATTCTTCAGAGGAGTTATCTCGGCATGGTCAGCTTCTGCACTTCTACTACCGGCATGCAACTTGGATGCCTAAAGTATGCATCCTGGGTGCTGCAGTGACCCCTCATTCAGGCACCCCAGTCGACTGCCTGGGCTGCCTGGTACAAAGACCAGCCCTGGTATCTATCTAACAGAATGACACGCTACCCTACTAGGCAATCTAGCATGTCATAAAGCCAAGAGTTGCAAAGAGCAATGCGTTGCATGGTGAGAAAGTGGGGGCTTAAAAGGTAACAGTGAAAGGAACAGGAAAAAAAAATTCAAGGGGATTTTTTTTTATAAACTTCACATTTCAGCAGTTCAGCTATCTACTTTCTTGTACTATACTAGAACAGTTCATTGTGAGTGCATTTTACCTACAAGTAGGTGATAACCATAATATAGGAGAAAGACTCCGGTTAAAGATACTATTTTACTGATACATTTGCTAGCAATCTGGCTAGACCTAGTGCAATGTAAACATTTGTCTGCTGTATATACCAATGTATTCGGCACACACTTTCAATTAATCAATAAATTCAGTCTAATGCATCACTGTATAATGAGGAAAATGTATCACATGAAGTTGTATATATATATATACCGGTATATATATATATATATATATATATATATATATATATATATATATATATATATATATATATATATATTAGCATAAAAGGTAAGGCAGTAAAACTTAACATTATTAGCTACCTGGCACCTGGTATTTGTATGTTCTTTTAATAAGTGTACATATGTTTATACTTACAAGATGCACATTATATTTGGCATATGATAATAAAACCTACTTCAGGGAATTTTATATTAGGGCTTGTATTACACTTTAAAAGTACAGTCGTACCATGTTTTTTTTTCACATGACAGCTCACTGGATCCTCAGTGTTGCCTGCTTCACTAACAAAACAGCTGGTGTTACTGCCGTATTAAGAACTGTTATAGGAGGGCAGCAGTGATAGCATCTTTAGAGCTGGAACATGGATATTTATATATATATATATATATATATATATATATATATATATATATATATATACATACATATTATATATTACACTCGTAATTTTTGTGAACGCACTGAAAAGTTCAATAATTTAATACTTTATAGATTGTTGGTTCCTTTATGGACTACAGGCAACAACGTTTTCTTTTAGAAACTACACAACTATTTATTTTGTTTGCCAATCATAAAAGAAATCATATACAGTATATTATAATTAATATAATAATATTACACTTCATTTAATTATTACTTGCCCCAATAAAGGCGCCACTCTATAATACTAACTAAATGCTATCAGTGTTAACTGTTATTATTAAAACAAGTTATATAATGTATGGTTGCATTTAATAAAAAAAATTCAGTTCCTTCCAGAAATCACGTTCTCCATGTTACTGCCTTTCACAGTTTTAACCTCCCTGCTCCCCTGAGTACATCTCTCCTTAACATGTTTTTTTCTCCTTTCACTTGCTTTGCTTTCTCTTGTAATGAATCCCTGTGATGTGAAAGCCAATTCCTTGTGGAGGATGGGCAAAGAATGCTTAAAGGCATGGACTCTCTGTGTCATGAAATGACTTACACTCTGCATGAGGAAAGCCATAAAGCAGATTGTTATTTTTTTAATACATGAACATTACTACAAGGTTAGTAGACCTAATTAAAAAAGAAAGAAAAAAAAGAACTGTGTATTTGTTACATCGCACTGCATTTATATTATACTAAATGGGTGTGTTGATTTTCCCAAATATTACATTTTGCGGATTAGTACACAAAATAAATTAATGTATTTATTATATGTAAACATACATGTGTGTATACCGTATATACTTTATATATGTACATGGACGCATCAATCTACATTTTTTTTAAGATAAAAAAATTTCATATTATTATTATTAACTTATTTTGGGTATATTTTACTGTGACACCATAGAGGTTGTATTTTGCAGCATGTTCATATCTTAAAAAATTCTGTATTAATATTAATAGATATATTAATAGATTCTTAATTAACCCTCTCCCTTGTATAATATAATTTGTTTAATTTTGGTCAGATTTCTCTTGCTTGCTTTTTCAGTTTTTTTCTAACCTTCCTCACTGAGCAAGAAACTGGTAATATTGTGTAAGAGTGATGAAAAAATGGAAAATACTTTTCCCAAAATAATATTTTCTCTAAGCATAAAATATGTTACTGTGTTAAATAATGAAGATTAGCATTGAAGACAACATGGGTTTAGCATTTAATTGTAATATACCTATTTTTGGTGACTTTCCCTGCTTAAAAGCCACCCTGAGCTAACTGTTTACGGCAGAGCTAAAGAAGTGCTTGTTACATGAAATCCTTTACTCTGTAGACCTTCGTTAGCCAGAGTGTCTAACTTGGTCATTAAAACGAGGGCCGCCATGAGGGGGGCTCAACCATTATAGCTGTAAGGGGCCCGGCTGTCCTGGGGGCCCTGCTCAGGGAAAAACAAAGCTATACACTTGACCCCGAGTGGGCTGGAAGAGAAGCCCTCAATATGGTGGAGGAGGTCTCAGCCAATCAGGAGAAACTTCTCAACTCTACTGATTGGCCAAGAGTCCCTCAACGTGGATCTCAGTGTAAGCTGTGTGTGTATGTGACTGTGTTTGTCTGTGTGACTGTGTGTGCGTAATGTTTTTTAATTGAGGGGGTTAATTGTCTGAGACTGCTCATGTCTAGTAATTACTATATGTATGTGATAAGATAATATAAATATATTAAATCTGAAATCAGAGTGGTTCCCGAGGCTTCCTAATAATCTCTATAATCTAAAATGCATTTTATGTGTATATGTGAATCAGTGTGTATGTTAAAAATAAATATAATATACGTGTGTGTGTGTAATATCATTTGCTCCATACTGTGTCCCTGACTGGCAGAAATAAAATGTGGTCACCTAAGTCCTCATTGGGTACAGGTGATGCTAGTCTCCCGCAGCGCTTTGATGACTTCTTTGTCCCCAAACAGATTGTCTGCGCCACTTTTGCACCCAAACGGCTTGTCTGTGTCACAAACAGCTTGTCTGCACCATCTTTGCACCCAAACAGCTTGTCAATGCCCCATACAGCTTGTCAATGCCCCATACAGCTTGTCAATGCCCCCAGATGGCTTGTCTGTGCCATCTTTGCACCCAAACACTGCCAAAAAGCAAGTAAAAACCCTGGTGGTGTGGAGGGTGGTTATCTGGGGAGACCATTTGTTCTGTAAGAGGCCCCAAAACTTCTGATGGAGGCCCTGATTAAGACCGATCCATTCTATTGTCTACTGACGCAAGGCAGTATCATGGTGAGTCAGGGTGTCTAGTAGATTGGGATATAATAACACAGGTAGAACACATATAACAGACCAATACGCAGCAATCTGAAACATACATTTATGCGAAGGAATGAAAACCGAATAAAAAGTATTTTTTATCTGATATTAGTAATAAAACATTTGGTGACAATTCCACTTTAATTAGGACAGAACATAAAAAAAACATCAACGCAGGGTATCTTTAAAGGATGGCAGATATCTTGTTCAGGATGTCATAAAATCGTACAGGGATCACACACTGGAGTCACACAGGGGATGCAACACTCATGAAGATGTTCTGATGCCTGAGCAATAAAAATGGATCATCTCACTGACAGGTAGACAGAGGATGTATGGTACCAATGGGATGGGTAACAACATGGGAGACATAATAAACCCAGAGTTATTAAGGTACAAGGTACCATAACGACAAAATATGAAATTTTATAATATCACACAAGAGTTTGTTGTCAGGTTTATGCCCTAACTCATTAAGAGTGTTGTAATAGTAACACCAGATGTGAGGTCTCCTAGAGACAAAGAAAGGTGGTTCCAATAAAAATTGAAATCTGAGGGAAATAATTTGAATTTTCTGCAACTTTTTGACAAGAACTTGTCTGGAGATTCCTACAAATTATTTTACTTTGGTAAAATGCAGGTCTATTTTCACACTATTTTGTAGTCACTTTTTTGTATGTCCTCTTGTTACCATTTCAAGCACTGTGACTGTGTTTGGTTAAATTAGTTTTTTCTATAATTGGAGTAATCCAAGGGATTACTGAAGCTGTTTATCTCCTTAATTTATAAGAGTAGTCGTGGTTGAGCAGGGTCATGTAGAGTCATTCATTAAACTATTATTTTGTTATTATTAGTTTGATCTATTATGGCCTTTATGGCTCTTTATGTACAATGATGTAGGTGTGAATGCCCCACAAAATGCTGAATGTAGAAACATAGAATTTGATGGCCATCTGGCCATTTGGTCCATCTAGTCTGCCCATTTTCCTAATGTAAAGACTCAGGCTTGAATCAGTCCTTTGTCTAGTTTTAGATTCACGATAGCTTTATGCCTAGCCCATTCATATCTAAATCTCCTCACTGTATTAGCCTCTACCACTGCTGATGAGAAACTGTTTCACTTACTTGCCATCCTCTCTGTAAAGTAAAACTTAATTATATTAAATCTTGCCTCTGATCCTCTAGTTTTAGATTATGACCTTTTGTTCTAGCATTTTTTCTCTGTTGAAAATAAACTCTCCTTCCGTACTTTGTTAAATACTTTTAAGTATTTAAACATTTCTATCACATCTCCCCTGTCTTGTTTTCTCCAAGCTATACATATTGAGTTCCCTTAGTATTTCTTGATTATTTTTATCCTGCAAGCCATTTACTATTTTAGTAGCCCTTCTCTGAACTTTTTCCAATATGTCAATATCCTTCTGCAGATGGTTCACGATAATAATAGTTGAGGTCTGACCAGGGATCTGTAAGGTGAGAGAACCACCACTCTCCTTCTGCTACTAATGCTCTAGCTATAAAATCCAGAAGCCTGCTGGCTTTTTTCCATGCTGTATTGCATTGCCTGTTTGCCTTTACATACTCAGAAATAATCACTCCCAAGTCCCTCGCGTCCGTTGTCCCTGACAGAACAATGCAACAGTGCCCTACAATGCTATATTCTGCCTTTGGGATTTTTATGTCTCAAGTGCTTTATTTTACATTTATCAACAGTAGACTTCGGCTGCTACACTCCTGACCATTACTTTAGTTTACATAAATCACTTGCCAAATGGCTTGTTCAATCCGGAATGTCTACCCTGTTACATGCTTTTACATCATCTGCAAAAAGTCATACCTTACCATTAAGACCTTTTGTAATATTTATAATAAAAATATTAAAATGTACGGGTCCTAATACTGAGGTTCCCACTAGTAACAAGTCCTTCCTCTGAATATAAATCAATAACTACAACCTTTTGTCCCTTTCCGCTCAACCATTGCCTTATCCATTCATTTATTTTTACATCTTCACCCAAAAACTGCAATTTATTTATGTCTTCTGTGGGGGACAGCGTGGAATGCTTTTCTGAAATCTACATGGGCTATATCAACAGCTCCTCTCTGGTCTATTATCTTAGTTACCCATAACTCAAGATCGGGTATGGTAGATAAGTGACGTTGGTGGTAATCGCCATTAACCAGTGGAACAGTGATGGGCTGTGGCCAGGGAAAGCTGCAGTTACTGGCTTTGTTATTGTTTTTGATTTTATGTTACAATGTGTACAGATGTTCATCAGCCAACTCTAGTTGTATAAAGGCCCACAAAATGTGACAAGTAGGTAGCGTTGGGTCTGGAACAGTCATACAACTAGGAGTGGGGAATGTTAGTGTATTCATTGTAGGTGACAAATGGAACAATATTTTAATGGCAGGCATATTTATTACAATTTCCATTTTCAATCTGTACTAGAGATGGGCTTAGCCAACTCTTAGCTATTTGGAAAAATGTCACCTTGAGAATCACTATAAGAGTTACTTTCATTGTCAAAGGTTAATGGCTGGGTATGGTATATATTTAATATTACCCCCTTAGATATGTAGTGAATATATACATTGTACAAAACACAATGTAGATATCATACAAATTCCTGACAAGTAGCACTAAAAAAAATTAATCCAAACAAAAAGTATTTCCGATCATATACCATTTTTATAACATTGTAGCTTTTATTAATCATAACCAACATTTATTTGTAATAACTAAAACAAGAACTAGAAACATACAACACATTTGTATCAATATATGCATTTCTCACAAAAAAAATCACTATATTATCAAACATAAACATCAAGGTTTTTTGGAAACATCATGTTTTGACAAATTTTCAGTTTTGGAGAGATTTGGAGCACTATAGCTAATGCTATACAATTGTTGCATTTTTGCTAGCATAATGTATAAATCCCGTAAGTGTTTTCAATCTTTATTTTTTCTAGTGACATGCACAATTTTGCATACTCCACGTATTATATTTTTTATATAAACAGATTCTTATGTTAGTCATATTTCATTTTATTTCTGTAAAAAAGAAATGACGAGTAGGATCACAGAATTCAAAGCAGGATGCTGTGTTACTCCTGTCGCCATTACTTAGGAATGCCATTAATAAAGAAAATACTTACACTTGCAAAGGACATCTGTGAGATTTGAAGATTAAAATCTATACATTATGTATAATACTGTATATTAAAGCAAAGTGATGGTAAAATTAAATACATATAATACATTATAATATCCATTCACTACTGGTAGGGTTAACTTTAAGGCAGTCTAGCACTGAAACAGTAGCCACAGTAAAGAAGAACTATGAGACTGCAGCGTCCCAACTCCGAAACTCAATATCCCTACAACAATTATAGTTTTTCAGGCTCAGGTCCGGTTCTAGACTAAATTAAACCCCAGGTGAGAATTTGTGTTGGCATTCCTTCATTTAGAAATTTCTTTATATAGCAATATGCTTCACCTAAATAGCACAGCTATGGTCACAGCCACATGGTTGTGCTACTCATAAAAATTGCCATCAATCTACTATCACAATGACGATTATTATAATTGTTAATGGTCATACACACTTTATGAGAGCACTATAGAGAGCATTCTCATTCTGGACCTTCAAGTCTTATAATAATATGTAATGTCTCACAATGTAGTTTTTCTTTGAAATAGATGATCTTTAGGAAAGATTACACTGATAACAGAGTGGGAAATTCTAATTATTTGTGATATTAACTTTATACTCCATAACACATTTAGGAGACACAGGTGACATTATGTGACCTCTGCTGGACAAACACCTTCTAAAGTAATGCACATGTGGCATATGTAACACTAAAAAAACCCTGTGAAACAGATAGGTCCAGGGCTCTTCTCTTAAATAGTGGGTTCTCTCGGTTGTCCCTCCTGCCTGGTGAACCTCTGGTTCAGGTGCCTCAGGCAGTTGCCTAGAACACCTGGTGCTAAGAACGGCCCTGTTCAGGTTTTCCTCCCATCATTGGTAGTTCCAAGTGGAACTTGGAAACGAAACACCACAACTAAAAGGGGAGCTAAAAATCCAGCCCTGCCATTTATCTGATCTATCAAAGGCATGGATGGAGAATTTAATATAAATGATCCTTCATTTTTCATATTGTAAGTTCAAGCATCAGGATGCAGTAGACTGTACTTGCTCTAAAGATGGTTTACAGCAGCGTAGTTCCACTGTAAAGCTATTATCACAACTATATTGTGTAGTAGCAATTTGCATTGTGATGGTAGGCAAGATCCCACAATAAAATATAGATGTCAATTTCAGTTTATTACTTCAGTGAAAATAAAAGGAAATCGTGATTGTTGTTTATAGATGGAAGATGGAAGTTTCAGGGATAAAGTCAAATGTGACAGTTCTGCTTAACCAATATACCTGTATAGTTTAAATTCAAAGTGAATTTTATCATTTTCCAACATCTCTCCTTTAGAACTTAAAGTATGCTAAGCCAAACGTGTGCCACAGACTGCATATCCCTTTAATTATTTCTGTGCCAAGTTATTCACCTTAGAGGGAACATCAATCACGATGCTGTGAGTTTTAATTTTATCTTGGAGCAAGGCTAATATCCACATTATTTTGTAATATCATCAATGGCCTGTATTCCATCCCCCCGATTAATGTATCACACTGTGCTGTATAGTTACAGTGTGTGGAAATCCAATAAAACATCTCCATAGGGTATCTGATATACAACCCAAGCATACAATATCAATTAACTCATAGCGAGCATGTCAGTTATTTATATGATGATATGAATATGATAAATATTAATTAATCTCCCTTCAATTTTATAACAGCGAACACTCATTTTTTAAAAAAACAGATACATTCACCTGTTGAGTAATACATTAAAAAGAGGTAAAAATAAACACGTTTTTATAATGGAAATCGGGATTCTTGTAAACTACAAAACCAGAGACATCCATTCTGCAGCCAAAAGTTCAAGATAACGAGGGTTATATATTAAAGAGCATGAGAATAGTTTTTATTAGGCTTTCATGAATAATGGCGCAACGTGATACATCCTTGGGTGCACTTTTGTCTGATTTATAGAACTGGGATTTATTTAAGTTTAAGCCCATATACACCAACTAGCACAATTCATCAGCATCAAGCCCTAGCAGGGCAACATGTGGTATCAAGCATAATTCTACTGTAACGTTATTTGATTCTGCTGAAATCTTCATTAATCTTTAAAACATAAAAAAAGAAAAGTATATTTATCTCATGTTTACGTTTTAAAACAGTATTAACCCCTTAATGACAAAGCCCGTACATGTACGGACTCAAAATGCATTGTTTTCAGTGGGTTTAGGGACCGCCCATTATCCTTAAGGGGTTAAAGGGACCACTCAGTGTCCCAGGCAGTCTTACCAATGCAGAATGCCTATTAAAGCACTCACAGTTCTTCAAAATGTAAAAAAATAAAGGCACTTACTTGCATTGAAATCTACAGGAGTGCTGTCCGCATATGCGCACATAACCCCTCGCTGAGCTGGCGTCCTGCATTCAGCAGGAGATATGTTCGGTCGAACATCTTCTGCAAGCCAAGGAGGCAGATGCATATGGGGGATTCTGCAGAATCTCTCGATGCATTTACGGAGGGGGGGGCTAAAAGGGACTGCTCCTCTATCATATTCATATGGTGGCTAGAGCATCCATTTAGGGTATGTTTAAGAGAAGAATTTCAACATAACTCATATGATGGTTATTATAATGTGGCATAAAAGAGGCCACATCTGTGCTCCTGACTTTACTCCAGTTATAACAGAGAGATTACGAGAAAGAAGTCAGGTATGTAGAGGTTATGGGGAGCTATTATCACAACCAAAACATACTGTTTTTCGTGAAAATCTTTAAGGAAAACAGTGAAACTTGGTCTGAAAGTGTTAAATAATCATTATTTCCATATGCTATGTAGGGCTGTGTTTAAAGTGGAGTGATGGTGTGTTTTTTTTTATCAGATTAAATAATGAGCTACACATTGCACAAGCAAAATTCCCAGTAGATCGCAATACAATAATAATTGTCAATAACAATCAATGAACTGTTTGAGGTCCCACAATGCAATATGCATTACATTAGATTTATTTATAGAGCACAATCAGATTCTGTAGCGCTACTGGTAAAAAGAATAATAATATTGAAAATATATTAAAATGAATATAATAAATATACAATTGGACAGACCTTAGTACTTATTGGTACAGAAGGAGAAGAAAGTCCTGCTGTTGCTTACATACTGCACCCATACTTAAGTTTGTGTGTGTATGTGTGTGTGTGTGTGTATATATATATACACACAAACAAGATTTGTGTGAGTTCATGTAAGTACATTATTTAGCTTTATAGTTTAGTTTTTTATTTTTTAATGTTTTGAAACATCATATTAGTAATTTCTGTGTGATCTAGTTGTGTTATATTGGCCCACTCAACTAGACAAGCAGCTTTATGCCTTATCATAGTGCCTTGTGGTAAACAAGAGAATGTCTCCGTCTTAATGACCCAGACACTGATACTCTGACTAATGGAAGCCTGTGAAGGAAATGGTTTCACTGTACAAGTAGGGCTTTAGCATTGCCATAAAAAAATCAGCTCAGGAGATGTCACCCAAAATATCATGAATGATCATAATTGCAACCTACAGACCTGCATATAAAGTAGAGCAAAATGAAATGAAAATGCTTTTTTTTCACTGATAATCTACATTTCTGTATAAACCACTGAATTTAATGATCAAAAAAATATTTGTTTTTCCGTGAGACATCCCCTTTAAATATTGTTAGTCAGTAGAGAGCTTGTTGGAAAAAACAGTATTTTTTTAATTGCAGAAATAACAGCTCTGCTGGCTCTGTAAACAACACTTCAACAATACTACAATGGCAATTTCTAACGTGTGCTTATGCTAAACAGACCAGTGTCTGAACAGTGTGTCTAGCAGTACCATTAACTTCTGCATCAAATGTCCCCCCAACTTGTGAGCTCTTGCAAACAGGGCCATCAACTCCTTCTGCTATGCTGTCATTCATTATAACGTTATAACAGCACCATGTAGGAGAGAGAAAGAGAGAGAGAGAGAGAGAGAGAGAAAGAGAGAGAGAGAGAGACAGACATAAAAGAAAATATTAATTATCTATGCTTCATGCTTGCAACCAGGTATCAATGACCATAAATGACCATTGGAAACATTGTATCTCTATACAATAGAGATTGAACCTATATCTATCTATCTATCTATCTATCTATCTATCTATCTATCTATCTATCTATATATATATATAGTATCTAACAAAAGTGAGTACACCCCTCACATTTTTGTAAACATTTTATTATATATTTTCTGCTACAATGTAAAGTAGTGAGTGTACAGCCTGTTTAACAGTGTAAATAACTCAACACACAGCCATTAATGCCTAAACCTTGGCAACAAAAGTGAGTACACCCCTAAGTGGAAATGTCCAAATTTGGCCCAATTAGCCATTTCCCCTCCCCGGTGTCATGTCACTCATTGGGGAGCAGGTGTGTTAAATTTGGTGTTATCGCTCATACGCTCTCATACTGGTCACTGGAAGTTCAACATGGCACCTCATGGCAAAGAACCCTCTGAGGATCTAAAAAAAAGAATTGTTGCTCTACATAAAGATGGCCTAGGCTATAAGAAGAATGCTAAGACCGTGAAACTTAGCTGCAGCACGGTGGGGAAGACCATACAGCGGTTTCACAGGACAGGGTCGACTCAGAGTGCAAAATAAGTTGAGTGCACGTGCTCAACGTCATATCCAGAGGTTGTCATTGCTGCAGAGGTTGAAGGGGTGGGGGGTCAGCCTGTCAGTGCTCAGACCATACGCCGCACACTGCATCAAATTGGTCTGCATTGCTGTCATCCCAGAAGGAAGCCTCTTCTAAAGATGATGCCAAAGGAAGCCTGTAAACAGTTTGCTGAAGACAAGCAGTCTAAGGACATGGATTACTAGAACCATGTCCTGTGGTCTGATGAGACCAAGGTAAACTTATTAGGTTTAGAAGGTGTCAAGCGTGTGTGGCGGCAACCAGGTGAGGAGTACAAAGAGAAGTGTGTCTTGCCTACAGTCAAGCATCGTGGTGGGGGTGTCATGGTCTGGGCCTGCATGAGTGCTGTCGGCATGGGGCAGCTACAGTTCATTGAGGGAACCATGAATGCCAACATGTACCGTGACATACTGAAGCAGAGCATAATCCCCTCCCTTCAGAGACTGGGCCGCAGGGCAGTATTCCATCATGATGACCACCTTGCTAAAGAAGCTGAGGGTAAAGGTGATGGACTGGCCAAGCATGTATCCAGTCCTAAACCCCATTGAGCATCTGTGGGGCATTCTCAAATGGAAGGTGGGGGAGCGCAAGGTCTTTAACATCCACCAGCTCTGTGATGTCGTCCTGGAGGAATGGAAGAGCACTCCAGTGGCAACCTGTGAAGCTCTGGTGAACTCCATGCCCAAGAGAGTTAATGCAGTGCTGGAAAATAATGGTGACCACAAAAAATATTGACACTTTGGGCCCAATTTGGACATTTCCACTTAGGGGTGTACTCACTTTTTTGCCAAGGTTTAGACATTAGTGGCTGTGTGTTGAGTTACTTTGAGGGGAACAGAATGTTTACACTGTTATACAGGCTGTACACACACTACTTCACATTGTAGCAGAGTGTCATTTCTTCAGTGTTATCACATGAAAATGTATAATAAAATGTTTACAAAAATGTGAGGGGTGTACTCACTTTTGTGAGATACTGTATATATATATAGTCTTGCTCTGCCTCCGTCTTTGTACTAGATCATGAAGACTGCTTCACAGTTACTTATACTGTTGGGAGGTTGGATGTCTCTGCTGAGTTCAATTCCTGAACTCATCAGTGGAAAAACACTGCAAGAATCGGCATTCACACTTCAAATAAAGAACAGCACCCTAAGGAAGTCAGAGGATTACATTTGTTGGTTTGTCGTTTGGGACTGCGAGGATCTCTTATTTAAAGAATATTGCTTTATTCAAGGTGTCCATACTTTTGTCCAGGTCAACTTCTGAAGCCCTGTTTGTTAGTCTATATATTTATACATATGTTTTATACCTATTTGGACTTTATTACACTATTCTACTGTTTATCTTTCCAGATTTTATATTGCAATTTATATATTATTGCAATCTATTTACATGTTTAACACTACAATTTATTCATGACTTCAATCTTATTTATAGTAAGTGAGCACTTTATAACAAGCACTATGGGGGGTTTTATGGGTTTGTGTGTTTGTGCAGGGTTATTTGTTTCCATTCATGCTCCAAATACTTGTGCTCACCCCCTCACACATATGTATACAAATAAACCTACACATGCTAACACACATACACACGCTTACACATACTTACATTGACATACTCATGCCCAACACACAAAATTAATGCTATCACACACTTATACATTCATGCTCACACATACCTACACAATCATGCTCAAACACACACATACACATTGATGCTAATACACACACATACATATTCATGCTCACACACATGTATACACATTCTTGTTTACCGATAAACACACATACACATTCATGTTAACACACAAACATACTTATATATAAATTCTAACATATATACATTCATTCATACATACATACTTACTCCCTTCCTTACCCTCTTACTCCTTCTCTCCATTATCCCCTTACCTTAGCTTTCTTTCTAGTGCTAGCACACTGTGGGAGCAGCCTCGTTTTTAACCGTGAGGTCAAACAACCTCACGCTATGTGACCCCGCTGCGTTCCTGCCTCGCTGCATTCCTGCCACAAACAAAATAATAGATATATTTGCCCATATTATTTTCTGGATGATACGTGGTACTGAAGACCAATTTAGACCTTGTCTAATAACTGTATGTGGCACAAAATAATACACTGTGAAAAAGTGCAGAACAGTCATGCTAAAGCGCAGACTAAAGCAGAGACCAGTCAGCGGGCAAACCAGGAAAATGACCAGTTGGCTGGTGCCTGATGGAACCTACCACGTACCTTTATTGCTGCTTGTGCGACAGGTCCTGTCCTTCAATGTCCTTAACTGGCTTGAAACAGACAGCCACACTCTGCAAACGTGCAGCATACACAGCCGAGTGTATCTAGTGGATCGCTACACACATGTCATTCATTGGCCTCTGGCCTTAAAGTGCCAGGGCCTATTAACAATGGGTCCACCCGATCCAGTACGCACAATTCACATTAAATATACTAATCTTTTTAGCATATAGATTAAATCTGTATTTAATCATTTAGCCTTATGATTTTTCAGAGCATGCTAGATTGTCATAGGACACAAAAGTAGACAATGATAGGCTGTTGCCATAGAAACAAAAAGGCTTCTTAAAAGTTTGTGTTGTTTTAACCTTCTAATGAAAGAATAAAGTAGCAGCTCCGCTAAGGTTTCTTTACACAACATGCTAGAATTAATGTGTATTAAAGTGGAAATCATAAATTACTTATTGCACTAACGTCTTGCTCTATTATAAGAAAGAAGGTCCAATCTGCACATAACCCATTATCTTCATGTCCCAGCAGTGGAGTGGGCTCCTAGACCAAAGACCAAAAGCCTTCACCCAACAACCCTGGCTAAATCATATTTTCAAATCTTTCATTCCCACCACATGTTAGCTGCACTGGAAGATATAATAGCTAATATAAAAATCTGCTATTATCTATTAATCTATTATATTTCACTATACATATATATATATATATATATATATATATATATATAACATTGTACACACAACCAATGCATTAGTTTGGAAATAAATAAGACAGAAAAATTATTACCCTATAAAACATTTATTAAAGCTAGCTTTAAAAATAACTCAGAAGTGATATTGCTTTAGATCACAGTACTGTACACGTCTCTGGCTTTTTTCATGATAACTGATTTTATACACAGCCAGTTGAATTGTGCACGAAACAAGCATAAAAAAACCCTTAAAACATTCATAATCAACTTGACGGATAATAAACGATTGACATATACATCATCATGTGAATAATGTATTTTTTATGAATGGTCTTTAGTAAACAAATAATAGCCCAGCATACATGCTGGTAAATTATAAATAACCAAAATGTATTTTATCCCCTATGATTTTTTATCTGTAGAGAATATATGTCAATTTGGTCTAACAGGGAACAGGATGCTGACTTTAATTCAATTCAGTAGCTTCAATAAACATACAGAAAAGCCAGCCAGATGAAAGCGGCGTTAAGATGCATTGTATGAATTTTGGAATAACATATACTACAGATGTCAATGCCCCTTCATCTAATTTTTAATGGCTTATTAGACCCAGGTATATCTATAGAACTATTAGTTGCTATTGTTGAGGCTTTCATGTCCCCAGTGTCTGCACATTTACTCATAAAATAACTTATTTAATAATTTCTGTATCTAACATCTATACATACAGGTCACCAACCCACTTGCCAGTATTTTGTAAGAGTATACAAGAAAATAATAATAATAGCAATAATAAAAATAAATTACAAAATAAATAACAATATATATTTACTTGGCAACAATATTATCATTATATACATGTACAATTTGTATTATGTATTATGTCTAAGCAAAGTAGAAGAAGAAAGTAGATATCAGCAGATGTATTACTGAGATTTCACCTAGTTTTCCCTTATTCCTAACACATGTAAGACAGTGTAGAGCACTTTTGCACGAGAAGTTATTAAAAGTATTATAAGTGAAGGCAGTGTCAGCTCTTGACATCACCTTATGGTGAGAAACTAAACTTTCTGCATACAAGTAAGACCTCTCACTTCTAGATTTGTGGAAAGGTTTTTTAGCACTGCCATGCAGAGTGCTCCTGTCATGCCTCATCAGCTCCAATACTTCAGAGGTATAATTGGCTCTTACCTGCAGGAGATCGTAGTTGGTGATGGTGGTGGTGATGATGATTGGTGGTAGGACTGCTCCCTCTTCTCCTAACCCCAACTGTTGGTGGGCTGTGGGGTTGCCTGGCACCCTCAGGAGGGCTGCTATCATTTCTGTCCATTCCTGGCCCACGCAGGGCAGAAGACATAAGAGAAGGAGGAGGTGGTGGTGGGCTATGAAGCTGGTGGTGGAAGTGAGCTGCCCCGGGCATTCCATGCAGCTGCTGTGGCTGATGATGATGATGATGATGATGGTTCATTATGAATCCAGACCTAGATCTGGATCTAGTCCTTGGGGGCTCCAGGAGAGCAGGGAATAGGAAGGACGGGGTGATATGATGTGGAGGGGACGATGAAGGAGAGGAAGCAGAGGAGAAGGACTGGAAGAAGGAAGGGGAAGAGAAAGATGGGGTAACCTGCAAGAGAGGAGGGTGCTGGGGGGAGGAGGAAGAGGCAGCACCAAGAGCAAGCAATCCAGTGCTGAGCACAGCTTCCCCGCCGGTGGCCGCTGCAGCCTCGGCCCCTGCTTCAGCCTGGCAAACCGGGAACGACAAGAGCCTTCCTCCTCCTCCAGCACCCCCGCCCTCACCACCTCCCACCGGCAGCTGCTGCTGCTGCTGCTTGGGGTCCCGTAGCCTGTCTGCTTGGACCGGGCGAAGCCGGGAAAAGAGGCTGGAGTCCGGAGGGGAGGGCTGCACTGATCCGGAGGCGACTGGCATCACCCCCAAAGTGAGGAGGGCGTACACCCCGATCTAACGATGTGTATATATGTATACAGTGTGTGTGACAGAGCAGCTGCCCAGGTCCCACGGCTTCTTCTCCCTTGTAATCCCAGGATAAGGGGGGGGGGCACAATAAATCCAAAATACACTTTGTGAAAAGCAGCCAATAAAATAAGGATCAACTCTTTCCCATCTCGAATTATGACTCAAAGTGCAGGAAAGTCTTCTGGAGCCACTGACAGCTCCTCAGATCCGGCAAGAAATCCAGAGGGCATAAAAAAAGTGTGAATACCCAATAGTGCCAGTTACCCAATAGGCAGCGTTTAAAGCGTGCTTATTTGTGTAGGAGTTTAGAACTGTCAACTACAGTCTCTATGTAATCCAGAAGCATGGGCTCTTCTCCAAATCCAGAAGGCAGTGGAGAAATGACACTATATCCAAGACAATGTCCCCCCTCTCCACTGGCAGAGAAGATAGAGGTGGGTGGGAGGTTGGGATCACACGAAAGGAATCCGCCTCTCTCCCCTCTCCATGCAGGTCCCAAATAAAAAGATTACCCCAGGAGAGGGGTAGGAATCGAGATCTCCTATAGAACAGCTTTTGGTTGATTTGGTTTTAGTCCTTTCCTCCTTCCTTGTTTGTGTTTCCCCGGCGTTTTTTCTTCTTCTTCTCTTTGTATCCAACACAATGAGCCGATGCTGGTCCCGATTGCCCCCACTCGTGTCCAGGGTTCCCCGTGGCGTGTAACTCGTCCTCGCGGAGTTCTATTTTCTTTTCACATTTCAGGAGACGAAACGAAAGTATCCTCCACGTTCTACTCTGTTGTGTTTGTCTCTCCCTATCGGCCCCAGCATTAATAATCCAGCCAAGCTCAGCGCCTCTCCTTACTTACTTCCGTACCAACCCCAACCCACTGCCACCCAGCCAGGGGGACAGCAACTACCCCCTGCCTCAAATCCATTAACCCCATCAGAGCTTACTACCTCAACATATGATCTGAGCTGGACCTCTCACCCTTATTTATCTGTTATTCATACAATGTTTTGATAGCTCCACTTAAGTATATGTTTAACTCTTTAGTGGATTTGGGCTATTTGGATTTGTATGTAATAGATTACGTATAAATCCAAAATAAAAAAAAACTGGTTTAAATATTAATGCAATATGTATGGGAAGCTTCTATACTTATTCATCATAAGGTATATGTATCCATCTAGTGGGAAACTATGAACACTTTGTAGCTGATGGACCCATTTCCACACCCAAATGTTTGTTAAAATGTTGCAAAATGAAGGAGATACACTAGTATATAAACATTTACTATAATTTACATTGAAAATAATTTACAGATGCATTACTCAGCCTATAGCAGCATGTAAGGATCAATATGAACAGACCATACAAGTGAAGGCTAGAACAATTCTCACACGAGTTAGGCTAGCATTATTATTATTATTATTATTATTATTATTATTATTATTAAATGCAAATGGTTGGGTTGTTGCAGACTTCAGTTCTAAATCTTACCAGTAGCTGGCAATCCAAGTCCTTCAATTGATCAGTTTGTTACATTTTTAATATGCATTATGGGGTATTTTAAGTTAATTGGCCCGTGATCACCCTAATTTACCATAGATGAATTGCCCAGCGCTGTGGCGGACTACTTACAAATGTATGCAAATATGTGTCACTTAAAAAAGTTATTTACTGGATGAGTTTTTTTTTATATTAATAAAAAAATTTAATGGCAGATTCCACTGAAGGTTGTGGAGAATAACAGGGCTAAAATCCTGTGGGACTTCAAGATCCAGAAGGATAAGCAGATACTGGCCAATCAACCCGAGATTGGGTAGTAGACAAGGACCAGAGGACAGCGGTGGTGATAGATGTACAGTGCCATTTGACAGCAGTATCAGGAAGAAGGAGTACGAGTAGCTGGAGAAGTACCAGCGCCTGAAAGAAGAGCTAGGGAAAATGTGGAGAATAAAGGCCAAAGTGGTCCCAGTGCTCATAGGCGCCCTAGGGCTGTAACTCCAAAGTTAGGTGGCTTAAACAGATACCAGGAAATTAAGAGTGTGCGAGCAGTGTCTCTTGTTCCACCCAGGACAAGCAGGAAACCAGCGGAGTCATGTGACTTTACGTCACGTCACAAGACTCCACTCTGTTCCTGCTTTCCCGGGCGGTACAAGAGAAGAACGCAGAGGGATGCAGCGGCTCCTGTGGAAGTCTGCAAGTGGCACAGAGTGATCTGCAGTTCGGGTAAGGAGGTGGGGGAGGTGGTATGAATGAGTATGCGTGATTGAGGAAATGAATGAGTATCTGTCAATGAGTGAATGAATGAGTATCTGTAAATGATAAGTATCTGTAAATGAGGAAATTAAAATATGAATGGGTGAATGAATGTTTGTGAATAATAAATGAATGGATACGTGTGCGATTACTTTGATGTGTAAGTGGGGGAAAACATTGGACAGGGAGGCTGTTTGAGGATACCACAGGCAGGTTGTTTGGGAGCAAAGGTGGGAAAACCTATGCTTCCATTCTGGGTGTTGGTCAGATCCTGTGAGTGAAATCTGGGTGCTAAGGGGGGGGGCATTAATTCACAAGGTGGGTGGTGGGATAAATATACAATGTGGGGCTAGCTGGGGGCAATACACAAGGGTGTGGGCGCATTAGGGTAACTGCATTGGCCATGTTTTCCAGGACACATATAGCTTTTACATTCTGCTGACCAGCTCAGATAAAATGCTGCCCTGAAGTATGGGGGATTTATAGACTCATGGAAGGAAGAAACTAGTCAGATATATGTCCCCTATACTGCAGGGCAGCATTTTATCTATGCTGGTGGCATCAATTCAAGGGTAGCAACTGGGGCCACTTCACAAAAGGGGGCAAAAACACTAAAAGGGGGGTCAACGACAAAGCAGTGTGGAAAATACTTTATTTTTATCATTGTTGTAGCTTAGCCCATCTGGTGGGTGTCAGAGCCTGTCCTCAGAGCCGGCCTTAAGTGTTCAGGTAAAAGTACAGTAGTATATAACTGGAAACAATAATATACATTAAATACAAGGAAAAACAGCTAATCTGCTGTAACAAAAAACATTTTTTTAAATATTGAAAAAATTGGACCCCAGAAAGCATTTCCTTGGGCCCTGCTCCACGCTCCTTAGCATGCAATCACTCCTTCTGCTACCACACCAAAAAATTGCCACACTGATTGCAGATTAGGGGAATACTGAGAGTCGGTGCAGTCTTCCTTCCTTCTCACCCTGACCATGACTTTGAGAGGTCATCTCCCCTGCAATCATTCCCAGTCCCTTTGTCCCTCATTCACTAAGCCATACCTCTCCTTTCCTTCCTCCCTGTAAACTATCAAACACATATAAACAACACTTGCATGTATAGACCACATACGAACCCTATATTTGCAGGTAGGTATGCATAAATGATGTATGAAAACATAGCATATCAGGTATAGATCAACAGAATCAACACAAAAAACAAGCTTTGCAGGTATAGATCAATTGAAAATCACATGTTAACTCAGCGTTGAAGGTATAGCTCAAATAAACAGAATCAAACATACAAACCCAGACACACGATTCACCCAAACATTAATTCATTCATTCTCATACGCATTCACACTACCCCCTCTCCCCATCTGCCCCTCCCCTTCTTATTATCTGCCTCTTCTCACTATGTACCCCCTCTCCCCCTTCTCACTGCCTTCCCCCTTCACACTATGTACCCCCTTCCCCACTTATCACTGTCTAACCCCTCTCCCCCTTTCTCACTATCCATCCCCTCTCCCCTTCTCCCTGCCCCAGCTCTGCCCCTTCTCACTGTCCCCCCCTCTGCCCCTTCTCACTGCCCCCCCTCTGCTCCTTCTCACTATCTACCCCCTTTCCCTACTTCTTATTATCCTTACTTACCTTGTTGCCGGAGTCCTGCGGTGGGAGCGGGAGGCGTCCATCTTCCCGCTCTGCCATGGTGCGCGCTTCACAGCTGAGCGCTGGAATATGACGTTGTATGAAATACCGGCACTGTGACGGAGTCACGGAGAGTGAGGGACGCCGAGCAGCTGCTGAATATTTCACGAGGATGTAAATAAAGTTAAAAAAACAACAACAACAAAAAAACCAACGATGTTTTAATGTAAGTCCCGGGCAGGCGCCCCTGCTGCCAAGGCACCCTGTGCGGCCACACAGGACGCACAACCTTAAGGCCGGCCCTGCCTGTCCTGGTGTGTGTGTGTCTGGGTGTCAGAGCCTCTCCTGGTGTGTGTGTTTGGGTGTCGGTGTGGCAGAGCCTGTCCTGGTGTGTGTTTGGGTGTTGGTGTGGCAGAGCCTGTCCTGGTGTGTGTGTTTAGTGTGTCAGTGTGGCAGAGCCTGTACTGGTGTGTGTGTGTTTGGGTGTTGGTGTGGCAGAGCCTGTCCTGGTGTGTATTTGATCATCTGTTTCCTGGCACTTTACTTTCTGTAGGAATAAATTGAACTATAGTCACTCTAAAGGACAACATTTTTGAGGCCCAGAAAAGTGAAGGTTTTGTTGTTATTTAATCTATTTCAATCTGCATATTTTATTAAAAATTATTAGTTGTGTTAAATTGTGGCTTCAGGCGTCCCGTGTATAATGACCTTATTTTAGTGCACTGACGTACTCCCAATCCCATCACATTACATCCACATGTGTTAGAAAATCAGGAAAAGATGGCCATGGATGGTCGGCTTGATGGATTCGGTGGAGCAATGGGCCACATGAGTAGACTTGCCCCCCAGGCCGTAGGCAGCCAGCCCTCCCCTGGCCACAACATACTTCCAAATTATGAGTGCGCAAAGAGGTCTCAATCAAAGAAATGTTCATGGTTGAACCAAAAATGTGCACCTTGTTATTTGGGAAGATATCCTCTCCTAATCATCAAAAAAATCCTCACAAGCTATATATTGCTTAAAAGCACACCTATTAAAGATTTTAAGGACACCCAACTTACATGGCACACGGTAACCATGAATCATTAACAATTTTCTCAATGTTTTCATGTTCCAGGCATGTTTCGTGTGTTTGAGGAAAGTGGCTATACCCTGGCTTACAAAAAATAATATGTCATAGTAATACATGAGACCCTCAGAATCATTAGAGTGCAAAGTGGCTTCATTTTTTTAAGATTGAACCAGGAATGTACACCTTGTGATTTTGTGGGGACAACTCCTATGTCCCCACAAACTATATATTCACTGAAAGCACATTGGCTGATGATCTCAATGACACCCCAGTTACTTTTTTAGATGGACCATAAATCTAATGGGAACACAGTATTTTGAATTTCTTCTCCCTCTGCCTTTTCACATTTTAGCATGTATCAAGATAAATATTGCATGTTGTAGCCTCCTTTTTTTGCACGGATGGCATAGTATTTGTTCCTTTCCCAGGTCCATTATATTTTTAAATGTTTTTTTAAGTATCTCTCCTTACATTGGTTTTGGGGCAATTCTTTAAATGCTCTTGGTGTCTTAAAACAAACTAGGGTTCAAATACCGTATATTCCGGCGTATAAGACGACTGGGCGTATAAGACGACCCCCAACTTTTACAGTTCAAATATAGAGTTTGGACTATACTCGCCGTATAAGACTACCCCTCTACCCAGCATACAACAACCAGCCAATCACGGCAAGCGATGTACCTTACCGGTGATTGGCTGGTTGATTTGCTGACATTTACATACATGCACTGCCCTTACACACACACACACACACACACACACACACACACACACATATATAATATATATATATGTATATATATATGTGTGTATATATATATATATATATATATGTATATATCTACACATATGCCTGTCCATACATACACATTTATACACTGCCCTCACCACACACCCCTGCCTTTACACACACATGTATATGTATATATATATATATATATATATATATATATATACACACACACACACACGTATGTATATATATATATACACACACACACGTGTGTATATATATATATATACACACACACACACGTGTGTGTGTGTGTGTATATATATACACACACACACCAGTGTGTGTGTATATATATATATATATATATATATATACACACACACCAGCTTACAAATACACTGACCATATCACACCAACATACATACACTGCACTCACACCCCTTTCTCCCCATCTCTTACCTTATCTTCTGTCTTCTTTCTTCCATCCAGTTGTGGGAGCGCGAGGTCTGTCATTTCAGACCTCAGCTTCCCTGCTCCCTCATCACTACGCGCCGGCAATTGATGCCGAGCGCCGGGACATGACGTCATCCCTGCGCTCGGCATCAATAGCCGGCGCGTAGTGATTAGAGAGCAGGGAAGCCGAGGTCTGAACTGCCAGACCTCGAGCTCCCTAATGTCAGGCTAGTTAGAGGGAGGTCATGATCTCCCCAACCAGCCCTGCTGATCAGGGCTGGTTGGGGAGATGACGATCTTGCACCTACCTCGGCGCGGCCCTGAAGACCGGCCCAGGGGAGGCGGCTTCTTCACTCGCCCCTCCCCTAGATTGGTGGCTTCGTGGGAACCTCCGGCTTGGTAAGTACCCGGTGGATGCATTTTTTAGGGGTTTCTAAGTTAGTACCCGGCGTATAAGACGACCCCCCACTTTTAAGAAGATTTTCTGGGGTTAAAAAGTCGTCTTATACGCCAGTATATACGGTAAGTAAGAAAACAGTTTAGTGATGATATGCAATCCTATATGTGAGTAGGTTGGGGAGATTGAGTGATGAGTAGATGCCATTGAAATCAGTACAGAGGTCACTAAGCCAGCACTGGAGTGCAGCGCCACCAGCCATCTTCTTTACTACTGATTACCTGAATGATGTTATATCCTAGTGCTCTGTCTTGAAAGGATCCATGGTGCCGGGTGAAGTCTTTGCAAGCTAGGTACAGGCCTCCATAGTGCCGGTGAGCAGGCTGGGGAGATCGTGACCTCCCTATTAACCAGCCTGCTGAAGGGAGATATGCGCCCGGTTTTGTGGCAGATGGGCTATTGGGCCCTCGACCTAGTCGGCCTAGGCCAGAATACACCAATGCCTAAACTGCTCCAGTAGGGGCTGTTCTCAAGTTGGTAAGTATCTTTGCTAGATTTTAAAGGGGAAGTCCAATGGAAAAAAATATGTATCTCTTTCAGCATAAAACACTGTGATGTATATAGTGGTGTAGGTTGGCAGTGAGAAAAACTTGGTTTTCTATTAAATTTGAAGACCTGGAGCCTTCCATTGTTGTTAATTGTGACATTTTGGATGTCATTCCCTGCTCACACACCACAATGAGCTGATCCTTTTATGGTAATGCTAATTAAGCCTGATCTTACATAGAGTGGTTGTTGAGATTAGGATAACATAACAGAGGTAAAATATATACAAATGGCTAATATTCAGCTACCTGAAAATTTAATATGCTGCAGACCCAGGCAGACAGCAGCAGCCCATACGAGCCACTTTTGCTCCATGTCTATAAACATTGCCCTTGGCAGCAATTGCTTCCTCTCTCTGCCTCACTGAGATTGTGAGGGTAAGAAAGGGTAAGAAGAAGAGCTGGGGTCAGTAAAAAAATCAATTTATTTTTATAATTAATTTTTGTTTTAGCTGATTGATCACTCTGTTATAGAGTGATTAGCAGTCTTTTTTCAGCTGCCATTTTGGTGCCTTAAGGGATATTTCTCACAGAGGAGTAAGGGGGGGGTGGCGTAGAGGGAAATTTATTCCCATAGATTTATAGTAAAAATCTATCTCCACCTGTACTGTATATGTTTTTAGTTAAAACCATACATTTTGGGGTTTGTTTTTAAAATTGTTTCATTTTGTTTTTAAGATTTTTATACTAATTGATGTTTTATTTATTTATGTTAATCCAAAGTCCTATATATAATTTGTGTGGTTACATTAAATGAGAGAGGGGGACAACAATACTCTAAGTAAATAAAAAAGAAAACAAATATTTTTTGATATGATATTACTAAAATTTGGGCAATGCTAACATACCACATATGTGTTTTGTAGATTGATCTTATCCAAATAGGCCTAGGTACATCATCCATCCTTAAATATGCCTGGAACATTGAAAAAGATTCAACTGTGAAAAGTTCTTGATTTGAAACTGATTTTTGCACCCATGATTTGGGGGAATCTTATGACCTTGTCATTATATGATATCACACACTTGTACTGTATTTCAATTTTTTTATGATGCACTGCATTTAACACCTTAACGACCAATGACGGACCAGGCACGTCATGCAAAACCAGTCAGTTAACAATCAATGACAGGCCTGGCATGTCATGGCATTAAACAAGCCAGTATTTCTATAATGCCTTGATGTTGAGGCATTCAGCAACACCGAGATCAGCATCAGGACACACTGTGACCACTCCAGAGAGCAGTCAAAACCGCCACTGGGAGAGATTTTGCCACAAGCAAGATGACGCTGGGGTGTTGTTTGACAGTGACATATACCAGGAATGGTAAATTTATACCAGAAGTACAATGTGTGTGAAAAAAACCACACAAAAAATACCACAACAAATTTTGACAAAGGCTGGTTGTAAAATTAATACAAGGAAAAGGTTAAAATACCGGCATTTGAAATACCCTGGGGTGTCTAGTTTTCAAAAATATATGGTTTGTGTCACGATCAGCGTATAGGTAGACGCCGTACGTAGTCAGGTAGAACAGCAAGAGCACAGTCCAACAGACAGAGATCAGAGAGTCCGAGTACAGGATAGTCGAAAAACAAGCCGAGATCAGGATACCAGGAATCAGGAATGTCGTAGAGCAAGCCGAGGTCAGAACACCAGGAGTCAGGAAAGAGAACAAGCCGGGTCGGTAACAGAAGTCAAACAGGAACGCTTTACTGAGGAGTAGGCACAACCAT
The DNA here is from genome assembly GCF_027358695.1 of Spea bombifrons. Taxonomy (NCBI): domain Eukaryota; kingdom Metazoa; phylum Chordata; class Amphibia; order Anura; family Pelobatidae; genus Spea; species Spea bombifrons. The sequence goes on from NC_071087.1 coordinate 87,039,592, forward strand.
CAAAAGCCAAAGATAGAAGGAGTCTGAGTCCTTTAAATAGGAAATGAGATTTGGTTCCAAAATAGAGTTTCCTGCCAATTTTTCATCACGTCACTTCCGGTCCGCGGCCATCTTGTGATTGGCGTGATCGTAACCTTCCTGTAAAAGGAGAGGTAGTTTCCGCTGGCACCACTAGGTGGCGTGAAGAGGATCGAGTACGAACGGAGGAACCGGACCTGTCTTCAGTCTGCAGCGGTTGAAGCTGCTGTGTAGAGGTGAGGGGTCTTCCTCGTCCTCGCAGCGGCGGAGGCTGCTTTGCGAAGGCTCTTCTTCGAAGCTGCTGTGTACAGGTGAGGGATCTCCCTCTTCTTCACAGCGGCTGAGGCTGCTTTGTCGAAGCAGGGGGGGTCTCCCCCTTCTCCGCAGCAGCTGAGGCTGCTGTGCCGAGGCGGGGGATCTCCCCCTTCTCCACAGCAGTGGAGGCTGCTGTGTGGAGGCAGGGGGTCTCCCTCTTCTTCGCGGCGGCTGAGGCTGCTGTGTGGAAGCATTGGGCCTCCCTCTTCTTCGCAGCGGACGAGGCTGCTGTGTGGAGGCTGAAGGTCTTCCCCTTCCTCACAGCAGCTGAGGCTGCCGAGCTGAGGACCCGGAGGAGCTCTCAGTCAGTTACGTAACAGTTTGATGGGGTAAATTGCATTGGCCAGCTTTAAAGATACCCAAAATAGCACATGGGGCATTGGAAAAAAATGTTTTTGAAATAGCAAAATGCTACTTGTACTTATTGTCTAATATACATAAAAACATTGGGTATTTCTAAACAATTGTAGAATTCATTTAGCAGGTTTTTTCATTAGCTTTTTAGACGAGTAAAAGCTTTTTCAAACAAAAGTCAGAAAGTGTTTTTTTATTTCATCATATTGTATTATTTCTTTTTATAGGAAATTAGATGAGATGATAAAAAAGTAGTATATGAAGTATCTGAGGAGAAAATTACAGCTAAGCACGAGCACCGCAAAAGTGTTAAAACAGCCTTGGTCCTTTAGGGGTTAAACAAGGATGAACTTGTTCTTGTGTTATTGCAGTTTATGTGATCTTTCAGGAAATATATACAGCACTTATATTTATTTTGATACCTTATAACAGTTGAACCTGTGTGCACCCCTTAAAAAAAAAATAAAAAAAATAATACATTTTATATATTATTTTATTTCAGAGCCCAGTGAGGTCACTGCCATCAAAAATGTATGAGAGGTTCCAAAGGGATATTGAGCCATACTGTACTGGGAACATTACAGAAAAAAAGGGAAAGAATAATAATAATAAAAATAATACAGGGTACTATGTAAAGGATGAGTGTAGCCCTCTTGAACATAAAAAATATATGTGGGGTATGACTATAATCAGGTGATATTCCTGAACATAAATTGGCCATTGTTCAGCTGTGGCACCTACAGTATAGAATACTTTTCAACCAAAATTGCAAAATGTAGTATAGAGATATTTTAAATTATAGCTAATAATAATTATTATTTTTTATGTATTCTATGTTTTTAAAAGAAGGCCCTGAACAAAATGATGCATAATTTGTGCAGGTTTGCTAATAGGGAAAAATGTAAAAAAGGAAATGAAAATACCTTGGTCCAAAAGGGGTTAACCATGGAATATGTCACTTGTACTTTTTTCAGTTCCAAATTTCAGTATAACTTTATGAAAACTATAAATCTACAATTATTCAATAAAAATATACACAGGGCATGTTGTAGTTTAATATTAAAATATGTATTTGAACCAACCTCATGAATTTTGGTAGTTTTGTAAGCTCACAAGAGCAGGGCCCTCCTCTCCTTTGTACCAGTTTGTTATTGTATGTGTTTTTGTATGTGAAATTGTTCTACTGACTGTAACAGCGCTGCGGAATCTGCCGGCGCTTTATAAATAAATGTAATGTCGTTTTATAAGGTAAAATATTGTAAAATATGTAATTGTTTGGATTTGATTTGTACTTAAGGCTTCATATCTTGTCCCATGACCCCAAATCTGCCTCAAGTCAGCTACAAATGAAAATCAATGTATATTTTTCCATGGGTAAAGTGAAAACTTTCCCAAGGAATCCAAGGTGAAACAAAAGCATGTTGAAATTATTAAAAATGTTGCGGCGTCCCAGGGGGAAAAATGTCGCCAGACCTCCGGGTTAATGCATAATCGCTGCGTGGTCCTTTACATTTTCATGGCATCCCCTTGCAAATGCATTGGCCATTCTGCAGAATTCTTCTATATGCAATTGCCCCAGTAGCGACCTAAAGGGGGATGGGGGCCACTCATGAGGGGGGGGTGCCTCGTGGCCCAATGGCCACCTAACGTGGGCCCACAGCTCACAGCTGTGGTGCCCGCGCACTGTGTGAGGAAACTCTTTTCTAGGGCTGAAACAACTAATCGATAAAATCGATAATAATCGATTATGAAAATCGTTGTCAACGAATTTCATCATCGATTAATCGGATCGATTATCGATTATAAAAGGAGGTTTTTTTCAGAGCAAATGCTCTGAAAAACTCCTCTCTTTATATAATCCGACCTCAAACAGGTCGAGTGGTATATGGAGGTATATGTGGAGGAGGCAGAGTGGTATATGGGAGGGGGAGGAGGCAAAGTGATGTATGGGAGGGGAGGAGCCAAAGTGATGTATGGGCGGGGGAGGAGCCAGAGTGGTGTATGGGAGGGGGAGGAGCCAGAGTGGTGTTTGGGAGGGGGAGGAGCCAGAGTGGTATATGGGAGGGGGAGGAGCCAGAGTGGTGTATGTGTGAGTTATAGTGGTGTATGGGGGGTATTATGAATTTTTAGGGCATATAGGGGGTAGAAGGCATATGGATATTAGGCATATCAGGGGGGCATACACATATCTGGGGTAAAAGGTATATCAGGGGGCTCAGTGGCATATAGGGGGTATAAGACATCGATATTAGGCATATCAGGGGGGCATAAAACAAATCTGGGGGTAAAAGGTATATCAGGGGGCTCAGTTGCATATCACTGGCATATAAGGAGTATAAGGCATATCAGGGGCACAGTGGCATATCAGGGGGCACAGTGGAATCTGGCATATAAGAGGTATAAGGCATATATGGGGGCAGAGTGGCAAGCTGGGGGTCAGATGTGCATAACTGGGGGCAGTTTGGTAAATAAAAAAATTTAAACAAGGCTTTTTTCTCAGTTTTTATTAAATATGAAAAATAGTTAACATATGAATTAATATTTACTAATAACTTTGTATTAAAACCTAGTTTGAGAAGCACTGTGTTTGGGTTCTTGTAGCTTTTATTATTATATCAGTAAAATAAGAAGGTGAATAGAGAGAGGCCATTGCAATAAAGAGATGAAAGTGTAAATTGTATGTTTTTTATTGCAATTTTTCTTCAATTTAAAATAATGTATTTTTTTATCCGATTAATCGATTAATCGACAAAATAATCGGCCAACTAATCGATTATTAAAATAATCGTTAGTTGCAGCCCTACTCTTTTCCCACCCAGGTTCCTGCCCCCTGCATGGGAAAAGAGCTTTCTCACACAGCAGTAAGCTGCGGGCCCGCGTTAGGCATAGATGTCTGCGCGGCCCCAGTGAAGCTCTGCTGGTCCCCGGACCAGTGAAATCTGCAAGAAAGGTAAGGGAGTGTGGGAGAGTGAATGAGTGTTTACCTGGGAACTTTTGGGGTCCGGCTACCCGGAGCCTACCCTTGCGGGAAAGCAGACAGGACTACCCGCTCGAGACTAATCATCAGTGGAGAGTCCTGCTGACATTGGTGGGGGGGGTCCGGCTGACAGTGGAGATGTCAGTGGGAGCACTCCCATTGTTTTCAGTGGGAGTGCTTTCATATCACTGATTTGCTGATAATGGAGAGTACTTTAACACAAATTCATCTTTAGTAGGGCTATCAGGGGCAGTCTCCCTTTAAATTAATAATTATTAGTAGGCATTACAACTGAGGGCAATAATTAACAATAATATATACTATAACAAAAATGTCAACGAACAATAAACTAATGAATGAATTAGTGCTGATTATTTAAAATCACACTTCTTTCCATTTGTATTCAATATTGTTAAAATATATGTATCTTATAGAATTGATAACATAGTGGCAATCGCTCGATATTTTAAATAAATGTCTACAAACAAGCTTATATTATTTATTCAGGAATTTCTAGGAGCGTAATTAAAACTACTTTCGATTTCACTGTAGAGTGAAGGATCTGATTTAATCGATTAGGCAGCTTATTGATTGAACTTGCCTGCTCGGCCTCTATCAATCTTCATGGAAGGAGATGTGCTGGACAGAGCATGTGGATGGCACTGTGTTTGTTTGAGGTACAGGGGTACATTTGTAGAAAGGGGGAGTAATTCTGATAAATTTAGATTAAATACAGCTAAGTTGTCTTCCATGAGCAGAGTTATTAAAAAAACAGAGAGTTAAGTCATGAATGGTTTCCCATCAGACTCCTCTGATCACATGTGATTGAATATTGTGCATTTTGCTGCTTTTAAAGACATTTAATTCTGATCACATCAAGCTAGTTCTAAAAGCAGTTATTCTGTCCTTGTTCTTTATACTATCTCTCTATACTAATATGGAAGTTTTTTTTATACTATATTAAGTATACCCATGTCTTATTTTTATTGTATATTTTGCTGCCTATATGTTGAATATTTCTCTACCATCTACCTGTATATTGTTGTAACCTGTCCAGTATAACTTTTTAAAAATACTGTAGCATTTGTGATGTTTGCTTTGAATCCCAATTTAGCATGTATCATGTTTTAGTAATAATAATATATAGATTGCAGTATGTAATGTATATTACATTCTACTAAAGCAGTGTTTGTTTAACCCAACTGCACAGGTTAAGTAGTAATTGGTAAAGTAATTACAAACTTAAATTAACTATAACTTCATCTCAACCAAATATTGATGGTAAAAACATTTGTTCTCTTTTAGCACCAGTTTTTTTATGCAGATTTGATTGCACTGTGGAGCACATTACTGACTGTATGGCTGCCTTTGTTCATTTATTTATCCTGTACATTGGGTATTACAGCCTGTTGATTAGGTCAGGTGTGTAAATGACATAGGCTTCAGGTGAGGGAGGCATGGATATAGCATAACCAACACAGCTGAACATAAACACACAGAACACAGATTCTAAACATAACCAGACAAGACATACATGGCACAGGACACCACAAAGGACAGGGAACAAGGCAAGGAACACAGGGGATGGCGTGAGGAGACGAGAATCCTCAGACGCTTCTCTTTTAAGCAAGGATAGAATATCTAAACCGGGACATGGGGAGAGGAGAGAGGAACCGAGATGCTCAGATGTATAAGGGAAAGAGGGCAAAGGTACATAAGATACAGACACAAAAGTAAACAAAACAGCAAGCTGTGGAGAGGAGTTCAACTCCAGGCAATAGTGATGTCCGGATCATGAACTAATCATCATTTAATCTGATTCTTTTTAATGATCCGGATGAATCGGTTCAGTAGACTGAACGATTCATTTGTAGCAGTTCAGTCTGTGAATCATGCACTTGTAGTCTGATCCTAGAGTGAGTCATCTGCAGAGCACTCAGACACAGACTCTGGGATCAGGTTACAGCTCATTTATTCACAGAAGAACGATGACTCATAGAGTCAGAGAGTCGTTCAAAGATTCGAATGATCCAAAGATTCAAATGATTCGAATCTTACAGGGATCCGGATCTTACAGAGATTTGAATCTTACAGAGATTTGAATCATTCAGAGAAAATCACAGACAATACTTTAATAATCTTCACTGCCCCCAGGATTTAGATTCCCCTTAGTTTGCCCCCTTTACCTCTAACTGCACCTTCAGTTAACTTTATTAAATTAACCCTCAGTCATCAGCATTAAATTAACCCTTAACACCCCATCAACCATAACTGCCCCTAAATTAACCCTAAACACTCCATCAACCACAACTGTCCCTAAATTAACCCTAACCACCCCATCAACCATAACTGAGCCTAAATTAACCCTAAACACCCCATTAACCATAACAGCCCCTGAAATTAAAACTAAAGACCCCATCAACCACAACTGCCCCTAAATTGACCCTAAACACCCCATCAACCATAACTGCCCCTAAAATTTACCCTAAAGACCCCATCAACCATAACTGTCCCTAAATTAGCCCTAAATATCCCATTAACCACAACTGCCCCTAAATTAATTGCACGTACTCCAGATAAATTACTTAATAAATTGGTATGGTTGATGGGGTCTTTAGTGTTAATTTAGGGGCAGTTATGGTTAATGGGGTGTTTAGGGTTAATTTAGGGGCAGTTATGGTTGATGTGCTGTTAAAGGTTAATTTAGGGGCATTTATGTTAATGGGGTCTTTAGGGTTAATTTTATGGGCAGTTAAGGTTGATGGGGTGTTAAGGGTTAATTTAATGCTGAGGACTGAGGGTTTATTTAATAAAGTTAACTTAAGGTGCAGTTAGAGGTAAAGGGGGAATCTAAATCCTGGGGGCAGTGATGATTAATGTATTTATTTATAAAAGTATGAAATTGGTGATATTGGTGATATTCTCTGAATGATTCGAATCCCTGTAAGATTCAAATCCCTGTAGGATCCGGATCCCTGTAAGATTCGAATCTTTGAACGATTCTCTGCCTTTAGTGACATCACCAGAGTAAGCAGGCAGGAGGGTTCATTGACTAATGAAAGGGGCAAGGCCAATCGTTAGTGCGCCTGCAGGGAGGGACTGGGAAACAGTAACTCCTGTGAGTCACACTGAGTGATCCTAAGATTCGGATCATGAATCGGATCATTTCAGTGAACGAGTCGAAATGATCCGATTCACTTTAACGATCCGAACGTCCCATCACTACCAGGCAGGTCTCTAAAAAGGGGCAGCAACCCATGGCAGTTTGCAGGGCTGGGGCCGAATCCTGTCAGTAGCACACCAATGGTGTTTTTTGAGTGTAATCATTGGAGTTGCTGTCTTGAGTGCTTTTGCTAGTACTTGTATGATAATTTGCTATGCTACTACTCAGAATTACATAGCAATTTTATTTCATTAAAATATGTTAACAAATACTTGACATATATATATGATTGGGCTAGCATCTGCTTTTTTTGTTAAACTTCACAGTTATGTGATTATCGTGTAGTTGGAGGGATGTATGTGCAGGGGCGTAACAATCATTGCAGCTAGTGGCACAGAGATTGTAGAGATCACCCAATTGAATTACATCACATTCACTTCCTGCATACTGAATCAGAAAGCACGGAGGAAGAGAGACACAGGATTCCTGCAGGTAAGTGGTGTGGGTACGGGCACAGGCAGGCTGTTTGGGGAAAAAGATGGCACCCACAAGCTGTGGAAAAACATGTTCAATAGTTGTAAGAGGAGATCATTCTGACCAAATTAGAGGGACAAAAATGTAAGTATTGCTATCGATTTGCTGTTTACTGGTGATAGATATACTTGTGGAAGCTCAGGCTTGCCTGCACATTTATAAAAAGAAAGTGGGGTGCTGGATAAGTCTGGCCTGGAAAAGTACATTTTTTAAAGGTTAACATAGTGAATCTAAACTGTCAGGCAAACAAATTGGTAAAAACAGAATTCTGGCAGCAGATAAGAACCATTTGGTGCATCTAGTCTGCCATTTGTTTACTACGGCTTGGTGTCTGGGGCACAGTGTTTGATGCCATTCAAAGGTCCTTTAATTCAGAATCCTTAACACAGAAGAATTCACAACTTAAGTGGTCAATTTCTTTATACTGCCCCACTGGCACACATTGAGCCGAATTGAAATAAATACAGTGAAGACTTGCAGTGATGCAAACTTAAACATGCTGACCACTCTTAATCAGATGTGGCACAATCTTGACTTCCAAAAACTCCATATGCAACAATTTCTCCATATAATATTCACCATAAAAATGTATCTGAATAGGGTAATGAAAAGCTTATTGTATGTCTGTCTTCACAAGAAAAGCACCTGGTTTAACTGATTATGACCAAGGTTTACTCAAAATATTGGTAATACACCACTAATTGTTCACTGCTGCCTTGGTTAGCTTGTAGATATTAACACACTAAAGAATGATTGCTTCAAGGGGCAAGAGATGCCATTGTTTTATTCTCGCAGGTATTATGGACAAGAAGCGTGTGTCACATTTAAATGCATTCTATGTGACCTATTTAGCCAATCAATTCACATAGAGGAATAACAAAACTTAAAAAAGAACAGTAGTACATACACAGAAAATATACTTCGTCCCTTAACGGCCAATGACATGGCAAGCACGTCACAGAAAAACGGTTAACGACCAATGACGTGCCTGGCATGTCATGGCATTAAATAAGCTAGGAAAGCAATCTAAGATTGCTTTGCTCTCTTAAACCATGTTTCTGTAATGCCTCTATGTTGAGGCCTTCAGCAACATCAAAATTTACTGCAGGGGTCCCAATGTGGCCTCTCTCCAGGGACATACTATATAACTGCGGACGTCTGATTTAAAATAACTTGTTGATCACCTCCTAAGCTTAAACAGTTTCGCTGTAATGCCTTAATAGTGAGGCATTCAGAGTAACCTAAAAACCCACCCCTGAGCACACTGTGACTGCTCCAGAGAGCGGTCTCAAGCGCCACCGTGAGAGTTTTTGCAAGATTGTGGCACCCTTTAAAATGTGATTAGTAAAAATAGAAAAAAAAATAAGTACAAGAATGGAAAATAATAAAAATGGTTAAAATGAGGGTTTAAAAATAATTATGTCACCATCAGGGGACCATCCAGTTCTTACAAAGTGTAAAACAAAAATCTAAAAAATAAAAGTGCTAAAATTAGTGCTGTATCCTCCCAAATATTCTGTCATGGAATAAGTTAAAATACTAGCATTTCAAATACCCATGGGTTGTCTAGCTTAAAAAATGTATGTTTTGATGGAGTAAATTTAATTGGTGCAAAGATGACTCAATTAGGATATGGGTGCAGACTGACCAGAGGTCAAAATGAAAAGAAAAAAATGTGCATCTCCCAAGTGTGGCCTTTTAGCCCCAAACAACCCTACAACAACCTAAGTATGGGTGATATCACTGTACCCAGGAGACGTTGCTGAACACATATTGGTGTGTTGTTTGACAGTGACATATACCAAAGGCTGTAAGTTCAAACATAAAGTACAATGTGTGAGTGTGTGTGGGGGGGGAACACACAAAAATGACAACCGCAGACTTTGACAAAGGCCGATAGTAAAATTAGTGCATGGAAGGTGTTAAAATACCAGAATTAGTAATACCTTGGTGTGTCTAGTTTTCAAAAACATATGGTTTGATGGGAGTAAATTGAACTGGCATGGGAACAGGATTGCCTGATTTGAAACAAAATGGATTTAAAATAGAAAAATGTATGAAATAGAAAAATGCAATTACTTGTATTTAATGCTCTATAACTTGCAAAATAAACATAAAAACACTGGGTATTTCCAAACTCAGGACAAATTGTAGAATCTATTTTGCATGTATTTTTTCATTTGTTTTTATAGACAAAAAATATTTTTCAAATAAAAGTGAGAAACATTTTCACTATTTAATTTTTATAAGAAAGAAAAGAGAAAAAGAGGAAAATTACAGCTAAACACGAGCACCGCAAAATTGTTAAAACAACCTCACTCCCCAAGGGTACAAAAAGAAAAAAAACAGCTTGGTCCTTAATTCAGCCTCGTTTTCTTAGAGGCGGGAGAGAGAAGACGCGGGAGTGAGTGACTCATGCATGCAGGGCTGAGCTGAGGACAGGTTGATCTTAGACACCCAGCATGTTTTGAAGCAGGCCCATTTCAGGCAGATTTTTGTAAATCCCAATAACTAAATGCATTGGAATGGAAGCTTGTAGATAATCTGAAAATGGCTTTATGCCACAAAAAGACAGTTTCAGATTATCTACAAGCTTCTTTTCTGTTATTATGAACCTCTCCCCTGAGACACTCTTTTTTTGGGACACCCTCTTTCTTTTCCCTTTCAGCCTCTCCCCTTTGCTCTCTCTCCATATCTCTGCACTCTCTCTCTCTCTCTCTCTCTTATCTTATGGTCCATTTAATGGAAAGCAATGCTTTATGTCTGTTATTCTGAACCTTTAGCATAGCCTTAACATTTGTGTAAATTCTTCACTGTGACAGAATGTTTGCGGGAGCGGGCGGGATTGGACACACATGTTGCGGGAGTGGAACGCACAAGTTGCAGTAGCAGGCGGTAATGATCATAAATTCAGAGGGAGCGGGATTAAGAAAACAGTCCTGCGCAGGGCTCTAGTGTACATTGTAAATAATATGCCATTTTTCAAGCAGTGTAAATTGTATTTGGGTCCTGATGACTCCCATGCTTCCCTCCCTCCTACACTTACAGGTAGTGGCCCCTAGGAGGATTCTCTCCCTTATGTCTGGGGCAGCTGGATTCTCTACTACAGAATCCAGTCCAGTTTATTGAAACTGTGAAGGAATTGAAGGTGACAACGATTGTCAGGCGGAGGAATAAAAGGATGTGACGATACATAAGATGTGATTGGAGAAAGGGGCATATGTGCCAAAGAGAAACGGAATAAATGGAAAATGTGGAGTGATGGATGGATGAATGGCAGGATAAACATATTAGTGATGAAACATAAAGACAGAGAAATGAGTAGAGAGGGATCAAAGCATGAATAAAAAATGTATGAACAATAGACTGATCAAGCCTGTCTTCTCAAGAAGAGAGCTGGCAATGAACACTTCTCTGATAGTAGGGCACCAAGAAGGAACTTGTGTCTATCTATCTATCTATCTATCTATCTATCTATCTATCTATCTATCTATCTATCTATCTATCTATCTATCTATCTATCTAATGTGTGAGACAGGTATCACATCACTACTTAAAATTTAATAACTAACCAGTGTTTACTGCAAATTGTATGCCATATGACCTGTGCAGCTGTCAGGCCCCATCCAGGCAGCGGAGCTGCATATATCTGTCTCGCTACAGTTCCCTGTCTCTCTGTAATCCATTCCTGGATTTCCTTATGCTCTGTCCTTAGCTTCTGATTCTTGTATTTCGGTCCTGCTCCGCTTCTGTTTCCTTTATAAGTTGTGCCCCACCCATTTGTTATGTTTGTCTCAGTCTGCAGTCTTTAGGTATGTTTTTTCTATGTTCTGTGTTTAGATTTAATGTTTAGTTTCAGCTTATTAGTAATTTAGTAGGCAGAGTTTAGCGCTAGGACCCACCGTTTATTAGAGTACTTTGGCGTAGTGGTTGTCTAAGCATATTATTTCCGTATGATGTGACTGAATCTCCAATTGTTATCATGTAGTCCTAGGCTAGTCCTGTATTTTTGTGTGTCAGTATTTTATGTTACCTTTGCCCTCTCTCCCCTTAATCATCAGGTGATCTCGGCTCCTCACTCCATCCCCTGTGTTCCTTGCCTTGTTCAGTGTTCTTTCTTATGTCCAGTACCATGTATGTCTTCTCTGGTTAGGTTTCTTACTTTGTCTGCTTGTTCCTTGCTCTGTCCTCTTGCTTGTTATGTTTCTCTTTACCCTCAGCTATCACTCTGCTTAGCTTCCCTAATCTCAGCCTGCAGCATCTTGCATTTTCATCTGTAGAGATATGCTTCATGCCTGCTCTAGGGTGCCTGCAGGATATTACCAAGTTTTGTTTTGTTCTGGACAACATCCGCTGCTATGTCAGGGCCCTGGTTGTGGCCGCACAACTCCAGGGGGTGGCCGCACAACCCCAGGTGCTCAGTACCTAGTGGTTACCCAGTACCAGGCCATGTCTGACTCTGCTACTATGCATTAACTCCTGGGTCATTAGTCGCCTGGATGGACCCAGTCCCTGACAGCAGCATTATATTGTTTTGGTAATATGTTATTGAATGCCTTATGACTTATGAATAAACCTGCTCATACATAAACATGTAATCATACATTCTTCAATTCCACAATGTCTTAATAAAGAAAAAAATATAAATACTGTATACTAGACTTGGGCACCAGACAGGTCTTCATGTTTGGGGGGAAAAAAATCTTGGTATTCCGCGAATATTCGCCCGTTCCTGTCTTCTCTTCGGACGAATGTTCATGGACATTCTTCGTGTTTTTTTCCGGTTTTGTATAAGGGATTAATACGAGGTTAACGCGGTACGGACTACGCAGCAGCTCTGGCGCCAGGAGTTTAAATGTCCGTATGAGCAACTCTATTGGTCGCCAGCAGGGGGCTTGTCTGCCATCAACCAATGGTTAATGGCAGACGAGCCCCCTGCTGGAGACCAATAGAGTCACTCGTACAGACTTTTAAAATCCTGGTGCCGTAACTTGACCGTCAGGGACCACTGGTCTCCCTGCTCAGTTAAATGTCCGTACAAGCGACTTTTTTTGGTCCTTCGTATGGACTTTTAACTGTTGCAGCAGGGAGACCAGCGGTCAGGTTGCACCTTAAGGAGTTAAGGGGCCATGCAAGTGAACCTATTGATTTCCGCTCCTGCTATCTACCGCAGCATCACATGGGTTAACGGGAAATCCATAGCTTCGCAGTCAGGAGTTAAAAAGGCAGTGCGCGTGAGCCTATTGGGGGCCTGTAGGGGCCTTCTCTGGCATAAACCAATTGATTGATGCCAGAGGAGGTCCCTGCAGGCTCACTCGCACTGCCCTTTAACCCCCTGACGGCGAACCTACGGCTTTCCGCTTCCGTCAACTCCTGCGATGTCGTGAAGATAAGGTAGGCTAGATGGGGAAGGGACCAGGGAGATTAGTAGACGAAGACAATCACGAAGATTCTTTGTGTTGTGTGTCTTCGTCTTCATCTATGTTTTACCGCCGCTATCTTCTCTTCTTCATGTCTTCAGAACCACACGAAAATGCCCTCTCCGTGTTCGTTTTCATGTTCGCCGAAGACGAATGCACAAGACTACTGTATACTGTAGTACTACTGAAAGAGATTACTTTATAAAAACATGGAATTTTATGGGGTAGATTTTATCATGGGGCTTCTTAACTGCTCCTCATCAAGCACAGGCCTAGCCCAGCAATCCTAGATCTATTCACAGAGAGTCAAGTTGTGTTGAGTTGAAAGTCGATTTAAGTTGCCAAAGCCAGCTAAACTAAAGTGGCTAAAATGGAGCAAAGCTCCCTTTCAAGCCGACTTGACTATAAGCCAGACTCAAGTGATTTCAAATCAAATAGACTGAACAAACTTTACATTAGTGATCTGGCTGATTGTATCACTTGATCGGAAACGTGAAATGTCAAACTCGACAGCATCTCAAATTTTAGGGAATTGGCAAGATAGTGGCTAGGTCTGCCCTGTTGAGTGCAAGCAGTTTAGTCTCTGTAATTTGACTGGGATCATTAGTGTATGCAGCTGCCTGTGAAAATTGCAAATTTCAAAGTAAAAAGCGCTGTTTCAAATTATGAGCTTGGAGCTCACCAAAATACATTGCAGATTTGAACTAATACCTCCAAAGCTTCCCAACTGATGCTCAGATGTTCAGTAGCCTTTGTGATTGATTCTCATTAAGCACTATCCAATACCTTTCCTTTTATTTCCCTAAATCTTGTTTCCACTGTTCTTCAGTTCCTGACCAATTGCTGCATTCCTAGAGTTGGGGTTGAGGGTTTAAGGGTGGTGTCTGTAGGCACCATATTTCCAAGTGGCCACAGATTTCTCCTCTTCAATCACTTAAAAGGGTGGATTGGAAAGTACAGCCAAGTACCCCCCACCCCCACTCTTTCACTCTTTTACTCTTTTACATGCTCACATATCAACGGATTGTCAGAACCTGTGCTACTACTGCGGCATGATCTCCCAGAGTGAGCTGTCCTAATTTGGATCCAAAAACAATTGTCCTCTAATGAGCCAGCCCATGGCGATGCATTTTTCATTTTGCACAAAAAGTGGTGTAAATACCATTTATTGAGTTCCACTTAACAATTTGTGCAGCAGTAATATTACTGTGCATTTTTTTATTCGTGTGAAATTATCCCAATTGTACTGTTTACTGTTAGGTACTTAAATAATTTGTACTGGAAAGTAAATGTCGTTTTTTGTTATAGCTTTTTTGTACTTGATATTACAGTACTTTTTTTTAGTAGATAATACCTTTAAATTACTACCTGTGTGTCTTTACTTTTATAGATTTTGCAACCTAAGACTTTATTAGTGTGGTGCCTTAAATGGCAGATTTCTGCAGCCTGTCTCCTCAGAATTCATACCACGGTAATTCTTAACAGTGAAAATAAGAAGTATCACAGGTTTTATACTGTTACCATTTAATGGTTTAGCAGGGCATAGATACTGATAATACCGAATCTTAATCTAGCTAAATTAGATCCTTGGAATTTTTTTTAGCAAGTCACAGAACTAAAGTGATTTAAATTGTACTTAAATTTGCTTTTAGGTGTACTTAAGCTCAACTGGATCATAAAGGTTAGGAACAGTAAAAATTCTTCAGCTTAACATACCTTAGTGGCTGCTTTTCGAATCACTTATAGGGGCAAAATCACTAAGAACTGGCACTTGAGTTGCTTTTTTAATAAAAGAGCATATTCATTCACTAACGATAACTGAGGCTGAAACCAATTAATTGGCTGATTAAAGTGACTGTTCTACTGATGATTATGCTTATAAATTTCAGACAAATTCTAGTGTCCCTTTGTGTCATGGACTTCCTCCTAAACAAATTCATTAATGCCCTATAAGAAACTAATGAGGGTTAACATCATCAATTCAATCCACCACATTTAAATGTACTTTTCACTTCAGCGTCAGTTAATCTTAAAACCTAGAACCAGCCGCACAACTACTCCACAAGCAGATTTCATACTTCATACTCAACCATTTTAGAAATTTTCATCTGTTTTCATGTTGCTCTGTATAGTATAACTATGCTTCGTAACATATTATTTTGACTGAACTAACTTACTTTTTTCTGACAATTTTGCTTGAATGGATGCACCAAATTAAATCTAAGTAATGAAGTTGCTTAAACATAAGCTTAGATGAGTTTTCTTCAGAGGCGTATCTACTGAAAATAGCGCCTATGGCAAGCACTGAAATTGCGCCCCTGTCCAAATATCTAAAACCCATTTATTAGCCCTTGCTGCCCATATATATATAAATATTAGACCCTGTTGCCGATAGCAGGTATAGATCAACACATGAACACACAAACCCAGCTTTGCATGTATAGATCAATTGAAATTCACTTGTGATCTCAGCACTGAAAGTATATATCAAATAAACAGAATCAGACATACAAATCCTGTATTTGCAGGTATACAATAATAATATCTGAAACGTAGCATTGCAGGTATAGATCAAATAAATACATGGAAACAGCATTGCAGGTATTAATCAACTGAATATGACATAAAAAACCCTGTACTTGCAGGAATACATAAATAATGTATGGAAACATAGCATAGCAGATATGGATCTACAGAAAAACACAAAAACCCAGCTTTGCAGGTATAGATCAATTGGAATTCACATAAAAATATGGCATTAAAGGTATGCCTAAATTACAGGCATAGATCACAGGTTGCACACCCCAAAGCCAGCCCTGGTGTCCACACTGCCCACATAAAACCTGACCAGCACCCAGATTACACACATAAGATTTGCCATCTTTGTCCCCAAATAACCCAGTATAAGTCAACTTTGTCCCCAAACAGTCCGGCCTGTGCCATCTTTGTCCCATATACACCCTGCCTGTGCCATCTTGGTCGCCAAGGCTCAAACATCCTGCAAGTGCCATCTTTACCCTTCCACAATTATACATCTATGATACACACAAACACTTTTACAGTCACTTACTAATTCACACTTTCATTCAGACAATTCATCTACACATTACATCATACGCTCCCTCATTCAGACAATTCATCCACACATTAACTCATGCTCTCCCTCATTCAGACAATTCATCCACACATTAACTCATGCTCTTCCTCATTCAGACAACTCATGCTCTCCCTCATTCAGACAATACATCCACATATTAACTCATGCTCTCCCTCATTCAGACAATTCATCCACATATTAACTCATGCTCTCCCTCATTCAGACAACTCATGCTCTCCCTCATTCAGACAATACAACCACATATTAACTCATGCTCTCCCTCATTCAGACAACTCATGCTCTCCCTCATTCACTCAATGCATCCACACATTAATTCACACTCTTTACTTATTTCAATATTCTTACTACCCTATTCCTCACTATCTACCCCCTCTCCCTCCCTTGTCACTTTCTAACCCATCTCCCTCCCCTTTCCCTACTACCCTCTTCCTCAATACCTACCCCCTCTCCCCCTTTCTCACTATCTACCCCATCTCCCTCTTTCTCACTATCTACCCCCTCTCCCTCCCATATCATTTTTTACCCTTTCTCCCCTTCTCACTATCTACCCCCTCTCCTTCCCTTATCACTTGCTACCCCCTCTCCCTCCCTTACCACTTTCTAACCCCTCTTCCTGCCCCTACTCACTATCTACCCTCTCCCCCTTTGTAGTTCTCTCACCTTTATGTCCAGCGATGGGAGCACGAGGCTTCTGTCTTCCTGCTCTGCTGCGGTGCCGGCTGCTTCACTGCTGAAGTGCTCAGCATGAATTGCTGGCACCGGGACGGAGGTAGAGGCCTCGTGGAGGAGAATGAGGGGTGCCTATCTCTCCTCCGCATCAAAAAATAAATAAAAAAGACAGCTTTTAAAATCCGCTTACTGGCGCCCACCTTTCACGAACCATAGGTGCCATACCTTAGATACCCCTCTGGTTATCTTATCTGAATCATAAAACCTCTACCTTCTGGAGAAGCACACCCTACTTTGTTAGATACAGGTGTTTCAGGTCCCATCTTTCTGGGACTATTTTCTGCAATAGAACCTGGTCATTTTGTTAGTATACATGGCATCATGGACTCTAGGGCTGCAAATAAAGATTATTTTTTCTATTAATCGGATAAAAAAATACTTCCGGTGGGCTTCTATGTCCTCCGCTACTGTCCTCCACTTCCGCCGGGGCTTCTGTGGTGGAGCACCGGAAGGTTACATCACGCTGGTGCTCCATTATAGGAGCCCCGGCAGAAGTGGAGGACAGTAGCGGAGGATGTCTGTGCGCATCACACAGACACCCACCGAGAGGAGGACCCAGGCCCCCTGCAGTGCTGCAGGGGAACTAGATCTTGGTGTTACTATCCAACCTCTATTTGAGGTCGGATTATATGACGAGGAGTATTTTTCAGAGCATTTACTCTGAAAAACCATCATCTTATACAAATAATGAAATTTGTTGGCAATGATTTTCATTATCGATTATTATTGATTAGTTGTTGCAGCCCTAATGGACAAATATCAACAGATATCAAATGAACACCTGACTGCCTCTGTCAGAAAGCTTAAAATGGGTCGGATTTTCCAGCAAGACAATGATCCAAAACATACATCAAAATCAACACGCAAATGGTTTACTGACCACAAAATCAAGGTCCTGCCATGGCCATCCAAGTCCCATAACTTGAACCCTATAGAAAACCTGTGGGGTGAAATAAAGAGGAGAGTCCACCAGTGTTGACCTCACAATTTGAAGGATCTGGAGAGATTCTGTACAGAGGAACGGTTTCAGAACCCTTGCCATGTATTCTCAACCCTCAATAGGCATTATAGAAGTAGACTATGGGTAACAGAGACATGTATTTTGAGCCAGCCCATACATGTTTTTAAATGCTTTTGGCTGTTTCCTAGGAAGCAGAACACAGTTCTTGGCAAGTTTTTTTTTTTTTTTTTTTTTTTTTGTTAAATAGCTAATTTTGTAACTCCACAGGAACAGCTCTGATACATACACCTCAAATCCTTTAGTATGTACATTGAACTTTTTTCCTCATCTTTACGGACTGTAAGCTCTATCTTCTTTTCCAACGAGTGTATACCATGTATACCGTAACCAAAGTGTCTGTAGGCTACTGTATTTATTACATGACCAGACTTGTATCTCCACTTTATACTGTAAAATGCCAAGGATATCTGTTAGCGCCTAATAATTAAAAAATAAACATTTATATTTCAACACATTCTGAAGGCTATTGTTGCAGATGTAAACACATATCTGTATGTATTGTTAAGTGCATCTCCACCAACACAAGAATGCAAGAAACATGTTAGAAACTACTCTAAAGCTTGAGACTGTAACTGATTTATTATATGTGAATCAGGTACTAGAGTATTTAATAATATATTCCACCTGAGAACCTTGCAGAGCAACCTCTAATGCTTTTGAAAACAAGGTCCATTTTGTAAGAGTCACTCAATTTGTCTCACAGTGATGGAGGTTTAGACATGCACTTTTTTCAAAAATGGATTTTAAATATTTTAGACATGCATTTTTAACTACATAATATGTACTGTATTTGCTCGATTATAAGACAAGGTTTTTTTCAGAGCAAATGCTCTGAAAAATACCCCTTGTTTTATAATCGGGGTCGTCTTATAATCAGACCTCAAATAGGTCTGACTATGAGACAAAGAACCAGATCCCCCACAACGCTGTAGGAGACCTGGATCCTCCTGTCTTATGCCCCCCCAACTTACCGGTGCTTCTGAGTCCCCCGTGTGTAGCCGGGGCAGTGTGTAGATGTCTACGCGATTCGCGCAGACCTTCCCCGGCTGTCAGAGATCAGAGTTCCCCTCACCGGGGAATTATATCTGACAGCTGGGGAAGGTTTTTCTGGAGCAAATACGGTACCTATCTCTTTGAAGTAAAGACCTTGATTGAAATATGATTTAAAAATAACAGCTGAACTGGTAGTTATTTTTCATTCTTTAATATTATATATATATATATATATATATATATATATCTTAATATTAGACCCTGCTTCCGATATATATTAATATTAGACCCTGCTGCCAATATATATCAATATTAGCCCCTGCTGCCGATATATATTAATATTAGCCCCTGCTGCCAATATGAATATAAATATTAGACCCTGCTGCCAATATATATATTAATATCTGCCCTGCAGCCAATATATATTACCTGTTTTTTTTCTCTCCCTCTCTGATATTATCCCCTCTCATTTATTTTCCCCTTCTGGTTCCTCTTTCTCCCCTCTCCCCATCTCCCTTTTCTCTCTCTCTCTCTTTACGATATTCTGCCTTCTCTTCTTCCCTTTATTTGCCATTCCTTCTCTTTCCCCTCTTTATTCTCTGTCCTTTATTTTCTCCCTTTCTCTTCTCTGTTCCTTTTTAGTCATCTGCGTATAGTTTTTCTCTGCATATTGATCTCCCTCTCTTTGCTCCTTCTCTAACATCATTACAATTTCTCTTTTTATTCTATCTTTATTTTTAGCTCCTCTTGTCTCCTTTTTTCTTTGAGCTCCCCTGCCTATTGCATACACCACAATGCTGCACCCCCAAAATGTCAACCCTTGTGTGCAACACCCATTGTACACAGTATAAATAGGGGGTTAGCATGCAGGAGGCTGCTTACTTATATTGTGTGCAGTTGTGAGGACTGGTTTAGGGGCAGGAGGCTGTGATAGTGTAGGGTTGGTGTGTGGGGATAGGTAGAAATGCTGAAGTCTGCTTATTCATAAGGTACACGGCACATGACACTATTCTGCAGCCCCAACTCTCTCCCCACATATACACACTTCCAATACTGATTCCATACACTGGTGGAATTGGTGAAAAAAGTAGAATTTATCAGCTGTATGGTGGATCTTACTCACACAGCCAGGAGTTCGGCTTACCAGCATGAGCTCCTCAGGCTTGCCTAGACACAATTTCTTAGCTGAAACCAATTCCGACATTTGGTGAGAGTGCCAGTATGGTGTTCATTCATGCAGTACCATCCCTGTTAATGTGCAATATTCTGTGAAACAGACGAGAGGTGGATCTGTTGCTACAATAATAGGATATCAAAATGTTTGTCTGTTCCCTGTGACACACATCATGTTTTGTTTTATTTTGCAAGTTTTTTACTTGAATTCTGCATGTTTGATTTATACTTCAAACTAAAAATGGAGCCAATGGCTCTTCAAGAACATGAAATGTCCATATTTGTGTACATTTAAATGTGTCATGCTGTATGCCTTCTACTTTTTTGTAAAATCGAAAGTAAAAATGTGCATTTTCTAAATATTAAGTACTATGCCCTTAAATATTAAATTAATAGCTGAGATTATTTTAACTCAGTAATCTGTAATTACTGACATTCTCCTGTGGGGGTACCCCATACATGTAGTAGTCATGTTCTGTGTGGCTGTTTAGGTTAATAAAGCAAAACCTCTACACCAAAATTAGGTGTGTTTTTCAAGTAAGTGGCCTGTGTTAGGGTTTTTCCTTGAAACTAGATATAATGAATAATCCATTGATCCAACTGAATTCCAACTGAATTTATCAATGAATTTATCTACCTTATTTTTTGTGAATTGCACATTTCCTTTATAAAATATTCAGGCACAGCTTTCTATGGTTAACGTTGATTTAAAAAAAATCCTAAACCTTATATGATTATATATTATTTGTTAATTATATAAAAATAAATGTTAGTGAGGTAGTAAGATAAATCATATAAGTTGTCTGGTAAATTACATAGGGTGCTCTGCTTTGTCACCTGCTTGGCATAATGTTTTAGTAAAGATATTGAAGAATGTCAATAAGTGTCTAGGTGCCCTTTAAAGGGAAAATTAGTCTGTGCCCCTAGAGAACAGAAGACGTAAATGAGCATTGCCTCTGTAGAGTTTATCCTTGTTCATCCTAGCTGATGAATAAAACATTTACTGCTACAACAATGTAAGTTCCATAATTCAACTTCTCTGTTCTCTTTATGTGCTAGGCTGAGAATAATTGAAATGAACAATATTTCAGACACCATGACAAAGATGACATTTAAAACTGCCATAATATTAAAATGTGTGTTAGTTTTTTTTGTAGAATGCAGTAATTCTTTTAGTCAGTATAATATTTTTGAGTAACATTTATTGTAAGTAATTAATATCTATAGTCTCATTGCATGCCAAAGAAAGAGGTAAGCTCTTGGAGAATTTTAACCATTCACACCATTCATTTAAACTATCCCTAACCTTTTGCAGAAGTACATTTTATTTTTAAATCACACTTTCTGAGCATTCTGAGAAAGTAGCTTACACTTTAAAATATACAAGCTACCTGGCCAATACAGTCTACAGTAATCCAAACAGCTTGCATGCTTTCCTTATTATCATAAAACAATATTACCAACCTTCCATGAAAACAGAAATGTTTTACTGAAGAAACTCGTGCTAATGCCTCTTCTCTGCTGATAGGCAGAGGCAGGCCCAGGGAGCACAAACCTTCTGCACAAACCTTCACCTAAGGAGAAGAATGAAGAGGAAACATTGTTTATACTGATAGACACACTGTTTTCTGAAGATACATGGTTGCAACTTAAAAATATTTTTTTGTTTCTTCCACACAAATGGGCCTACTCACTAAACTGCAAATGCTTGCAAGTTGACAAAAAAATGCAAGAGCACCAAAAAAACTCACATAGTTTAACAAATGTCCAACTCACAAATTTGCTAATGACACTGTAACGGGTTGCTTAGTTAGGGCTATAGATACCCTATGAACCCTTCGTCTGTCCCTCAGGATAGTCTCCAGCCTCAGGAGGCTAATAGATGGATCTTTGTCTTAGATCACAAAAGTAGTCACAAGCACCATGATTGTGAAGAACAAATTGAAAATTTTATTGTTGTAAAACATAGCCTTATATATCCTACTCAAACTTTGTTAGCAGTCAAGACAATAAAAGATTTGATGACTCATAGGACATATTTGACCACAGACTTCTATGATCAACTTGACTAATTAACTTATTGGCCAACCCAACAGTCATCCAGTTGAATTGTGCTTCCCATTAAATTGAGGTCATGATTTTACCCTAAAGCATCTAGTCTGCTGATATTGAGACATCTAGTCAGCTGATATTCTGACATCGCCTGATGATAAGAGTGGGTACCGAGATCCGCTACACTGGCGTTTCTTGAGACCTTACGAGATACCCTGTCAGACCGCAATAGACCTGCATCAGCTCCTCAGGAGAAACCTGTGTAATCGAAGAAACAAACTGAGGAGCCAAAAATATGGCTGAGCAGTGTCCCTTTTCCCTGTGACCTTGTGTCTCTCTCTGCTTCTGACAATCCCTGAGCTTAAAGTCAATCTGCACTACATAGGTGATGACACTGTCCAGGTCAGTGCAAAGGTTCCTGGCAGCAATCTCATTGTTCAAGTGATTAGAGAGACTGTTTAAGAAGATTGCCACAAGTGCCTAGTTGGTCCAGTTGACCTCAGCCATGATGGTCCAACATTTCATTGTGTAGTCCAGGAGCGCCCAAGACCCCTGTCAGAGGGTAAACAAGGTGGAGGCAGTTGTCTTCCTTCCAGGAAGGTCAAAGACAGACACATGCGAACAAGCCAAAACAATGACCATCCGGAGGGAGATGACATATCACACCCTGGGATGTTCAGATGGAAACGATGTCAGTGTTAACTATTGTATATCAACAATAAACCCTGCAGTGTCCCTAGAGAGAGAAATGCATATTGCTTTTATTTGAGAATTGCATTCTCAGTATTTGCATCGTATTCAAGGATTTGCTTGCCAATTTTTTAGTTTTTATCCCAGGCCTTCCCAGGTCTAGACAAGACCATGGACCAAAAAAATGCATTCAAGGATTTTACATCAGGAAAAAATGGGCAGACTAGGTGGTTGTAATAGCTATTAAAATAAATCTATATTTAAACCATACATGTACATTCTGTTTCTGGTTAATGAAACAAAACGTCTATTCTGATAAATCAAACTCCCCAAGCCAACAGTTGAAAACTAAATATGACATGTATTTTAACTAAGATGTCTAAAGTAACAACATGCCCTACTACATTTAAGTAGATAGGGGTGAAAAGCTCTGGAATGAACAAAAAAAATCACTGATTTATGGAAAACCAACCGTTGGATATCAATAAATGTATAACTTCCCACTTTGATATCATGGAATCTTAAAAATTTTTTCCCACTATTCTGAGTTACCTACAGACTTTAACTGCAATGGAGTGCTTCCAGTCTGAAGTAATATATTCTAGAAATAAATAAAACAAAGGAGAAACTATATAAAAGTGTCCAAGTGATAAGATTTGTAAGTGCAGAACATTTTAATTATTATTACCATCATAATAACAGAACTAGTGACAGCTGTACTAATATCACAAAGTTAACATAACTTTTATAAGAATGTTGTCTCATCTGATGTATGTTAGAGCTGCAAAGTGTGACATTACATACATCACTTCAGGCAATAGAATTAAGGAAGTTTGTCAGGCTACCATTCAGCATTGATTAAAATGTTTGTTTATTAAATAAAGCAAAGCACATTGTAGACTTCCACAGTTCACTCAAGGCGCTGTATAATGTTCATGCTATTCAAAGAAAACAATTAAACCAATTTTGTAGCTACTGGGGTGATGATAAACCTTCATTACATCACACAATGTTTAGTTCTTTATCTTCTACTACAAAACTGAGGAAGGCATGTCCTGTAATATTTCAGCATATTTTGAATACCCTCCTCTTCACTCACCCCACGTGTAGTGTCTCTTGTCACTGAAGATGAGCTTCCTGCTCTACTTCTTTCCTCTTGTCCAACATATCCCCTCGATCTGATCCTTCGTATCTTACCCAGTCTCTCTCATGTACTCCTGTCCCTGCACTAGCTCATATATATTCAACCTCTCCCTCTCTACTAGATCTGTCCCATACTTCCTCAAGCATGCTACCATAACTCATATCTTGAAAAAAGCCATCTATCTACTTCCCCTGACCTGTAAGCTTCTTGAAAGTATTGTTTACACATAACAAATAGGTTTCTTGACTTCTTACTCAACCCTCTTCAAACTGGATTCTGCTCTTAACATTCTACTGAGACCGATTTTACTAAAGTTACCAATGATATTCTCACTGCTAAAGCCAAGGGCCACTTCTCTATGCCAATCCTATCGGACCTTTCTGTTGTTTTTGACACTGTGGTAAACTCTCTTCCCCTAAAAACTCTTCATGACCTTGGTCTCTGTGACACTACTACCAAAGCTCAATTCTAGGACCCTTTTCTCACTTTACACTCAACTCATCTCAACATTTGGCTTTCAATACCACCTGTATGCCAACGAAACCCAGATCTACCTGTCCTCTCCTGATCTCTCTCTCCCTCTGTCTTAGATAATGTTACTAACTATTTCCTTTCTAACTACCTTTCACCTACAGCTCCAGCATCCCAAGGTTAAGGAAGAGATCCACACTTGGTTTTGCACTGCAGGGCAACAGCAGCAATGCACCAATGGATGCACACATCCAGCAGCATGCCATGGGATTCAATTTCTTCCAGTTTGATTTATGAATTCCTCAGATTAAGGAAGGTGATATGGCAGCAGGGCAATGAGACTAGGTAGAGACTGACACATAACCAGCCCCACTGTATTGGACACTGAATTATAAAAAATATTTATCCTTCATTGCAAGGAAGGAGACTGAGCTGCAGCAGCAGAGACAGAACAGAGCACATGGCAGACACTGGCAGACAGACTGAATCCCCCCTATGTTGATTTAAGTTAAAAACATGTTAATTTGAAGGTGACACTCAGCTATCATGTGCATTAAAGTACATATAAGTACATATGCTGTTTAAAGTCTTAAAGAGAACTTGTCCAATAGTATTGATTCTAGAACTGATTCTAGAACTAATACACAATTCTGCAAGCATTTTCATGAAGTGTATTTTTTCTAATGAGGATGAAAAGAGACTATGAAGGGAAAGAAAACATTGTGCCAGGCAACAGGGAAAAGCACAATCAAGACACAGCTGGTGAAAACCAGAATGCTGCCTGCCCACAGCAACTGTTTTACTTCAACTGAAATAAAATAAGCCAAAGAAACAATATCTGGAATAAAACAAACGTGTTGCAATTAATAATATTTATCCATAAGTTTAATGCACATTGAGGGACATGTACAATCCAGATCTAAAAACGTACTCTGTTGGCTACATTTAAAGGCACGTTATGTTTGACATATTGTGTATGATGGCCATATTGCATGTTTTGGCACCTAAGTAGATCCAGTTTGTGGAATGCGTAGGCATTTTTTTCAGCTGGTATTTTTCTTTAATCATAAATTATTGTCTTTTAACCTCTTAATGATCAGGGGTAATTGCATTCAATAATCATAATTAATAAATACATAAAATAAAGAGAACCTTCTATTAACCAAGAAAGGCTGATAATTGCCCCCTTCTCCCTCTACTTTCTGTGCACAGTACAGTAGTGCCCTGCCTATTGAGGTGAGGGGGGTTAAAAATGGATAAAATATCCTTCATATAAGGATATGCATAATGTGTGAGTAGACTTTAGTGAATTACTGTGGCAAACCTGCATTCTTGGCCAATCTGCATGCATTAACACTTTATCTACCCATCTAGATCTATTAATTCTGATACATGTACACAGGGCCGGCCGAAGACTTAACGCCGCCTGGGGCGAAGGTTAAAATGAGGCCCCCCCGCCCCCGACGCCGGGGGGGGCGGCTTCATTTTAAACTTCGCCGACACCATTATCTACCCCCCCCGGTACTTACCTTTAAACAGTCCTGCGGCGAGTCTCCCTGCTCTGCCACGGTGCCGGCTTGTAATGCTGAGCGCCGGAAATTCACGTCACTTCCGGCGCTCTGCATTACAAGCCGAGGCCGAACAGGGAGACTCGCCGCAGAGGAGAGAGAGAGAGGGGCGCCGAGCGGGTAAGCAAGAACCCCCCTCTCTCTCTCCTCTGCTTAAAAAAAAAACGGCTTCTAAAGTGCCACCTGGGGCAATTGCTCCAGTCGGCTCCATTGTAGGGCCGGCCCTGCATGTACAGTACGTAGGACAGATTTTAAAACATTACGTTTGGACAAGGCAGGAAAATATTTAGATATCCTTGCTTCTTCATTGTGTGTTTGATTGCGATAGCTTTGAAAATGCAATACCTTCCTGCAAACATCTAATGTTTCAACTCAGTAGGTATAATTCTGATGCAAAGAATATATCATTTGCACATAAATATTGAATGAATCAAATCCTTTTCACTTCTCACTGAACTTCCTTGCATGTGTAATGTGTAATATATACATATACTCAGGGCCGGTGCCACCTATATTGCGCCTACTTGGAGGGGGCGCCGGCAGCCGTGCAGAGTGCCACGAACCGCCAGCCGCAGCCATTCAGTAAGCGCAGCCACCCCAGAGTCACTATGGGGAGGAGTTGAGTATAAATGGGTGTGGTAAAATGGGAGGGGCTTGTGGGGGTGGAGCCACCGGTGGGCTTTAAAAGGAAAATGAATGGATATCCACCTGCCACAAGCTATTAATATGCTTTCTTCGTAAACCTGTGAGATCTGCTGCACATAATGGATATTCAGCTACAGGTAGAATAAGGGCGTGGGAGTTACTGGTTTCAGGTTATGTACAAAGAAATCACAAAAGACAGGTATTAAAGAGTGCCTAGGTGCCGTCGTACTGCCAACTGAAACAAAAATGCAGAAAGTAAAACTAATAACAGAACTGTTACCCCCGTGTCACAACAACAGGTAAAATAGATCAACACACTGGTTCACCTAAATAATCTTTGTCAAGATAATAAAATATTACAATTACTATACTATATACTTTACTCAGCTGGGCCTGTAATGCAGATGCATATGGTTCAAATAAAAGGTGAGGTCAGATGGCTCAAGGCAAATCCAGTGCAGCAGTGATCATCATAGAGGTAGGCAACACAGAACAGCAGCAAACAGTTGAAGGCCAAGAAACCAAGTATGGTTGCTTCAACCAGAATCTTATGGATCATTTAAAACAAACAAGTAACAACACATATATGGAGGAAGAAAACGGAAGATTACCACGTGTGGGGCCCTGCAAATGGAAGTGATAGACATGTATATGTGTGTTTGTGTAGAGACACACTGGGGAAATAAGGTGACCGTTCTTCAAATTGGAAGTTGCAGCCCTAATGTACAGTACATTTTATTCTTTTTTTGGTAACATACTTTTTCTTGAGTTTTCAGTATTTTAAAAAGGAAACTAATGGAGTACAAAAAAAAAAGAATGTAAATCATATACAATGTTGATACACACACAGTACATATGATTTATTGAAAGTACAGCATTTTACTTTCAGGCCTAGCTCTATGTGGTGTATTCCCTGAAATAAAACTTAAATGGGAACACCAAAGATTATAAAAGAAAGGAAAGGTTAGTTCGAGGTTCATGTGCTTCTTGAAGACATCAAATCCTGTGCATTGAGGAGTGTAAGGTGAGATGCGCCTTATAGGGCTCCCCGCTACAACGCTTCTATTGCTCAGGGATTACTCCCCCCCCCCGGCAAATAATTTTGGATTATGTCTTCTCCTTCATAGTAATACCTTGTATGTCCTAGTATTGCCTAATATAAATTTCCAAAAGTTCTAGGGATAAGATGTATAAGAGCAGGGACAGTGGCAGGTCCCATTGTTGATTTTGAATGGCCTAGATAAGAAACCTGCTGTGCTGACCTGAGCGGTGTGATTTTTGTGAAGTGCTATGACTGCTGAAATAAATAAGTAAGGAAACCCATACTGAAACCCCGAACAAACGTGGTCAAATACCTTTTCTGCATCTAATGACAATACAAAGATATTTTAGTTATGCGTATGTACTGCATGTGGTGCACTAGCATTAAGAGTTTCCTATAAATGTCTGAGAATTGGGGATTCTTTATGAAGCCCACTTGGTCATAGTATACCTGTGCGGGCATTAGAATACTCAATCTGTCCACCAGAATTTTTGCAAATAGCTTTCCATCTGTATTTAAAATAGGATAGAAATTCTGGCATGACTCATGATTCTCACCCTGCTTAGGTAGTGTGGTAATATGCGCTAACATCCTCTTTACTATGGCTGAAGAAGTTGAAGAAATGGAGGGATAATACTGAATCTAAATGTTGATAATACACACTGGAAAACCCATCTGGGCCTGGTGTTTTGTTGGACTGCAGACTTAAGATAGCTTTATTGACTTCTGCTATAGTAATTGGTTCTAAGAGACTCCTTATGTGTTGCGTCTAGTTGAGGGAATTGCATAGCAGATGGCTGATGTGTGTTGGGTCTTTTAAGTTATACAGTTTTTCATAGTAGCTTGCAAACTCGCCTGCTATCGTTTATTGGTTTATCACTCTTTGCCCATCAGAAGTTTTTATATATATATATATATATATATATATATTATACCAGGAGTTACCCGAAAGTAGAGAGCTCAGTTCTTTTTTTCCTATGAGACTGGCTATATTTGATTTGCAATTGACCGCGGTATCCATGACGGTATCAACAGCTAGGTTAAGCCCCCCGGCCAGATCTACAACCCCTTCTGGAATGTTTCTTTCTAAGAAAGCCATTTGTTCAGAGTTTGGCGTGTATATTTTAACTAATGTATAGTCATTAATTATGCAATTTAGTAGTAAAATTCTGCCCCTTGGATCTACAAATGTATCAATGACAGAAAATGCAACTGACTTGCTAATATAGAAAGATACCCCTGCTGTTTTGGTTAAAGTCATGGAGTGAAAGGAGATGGAGTAATATTTATTGTGTGTATTAGATTGTTTTAATCTGTGAAGAAGCATTAGAACAAAGAACATCAGTTTTAGATCTTTGAGCCTCTTCCACTGATACTTGTCGTTTGTGAGGCACATTTAGCCCTTTAACATTTATGCAAATGAATTGTAGACCCAATGCAGAAGTGATTGGGTATGCTTACATTTGCACTTTTAAGATATGGACACCCAACCGAGAGGTTTATGAGTTTGGCTCGGTGGAGACACTAGAAGGTTATGTTGTTCTAAAGAGGTTGTTTGATATGCCTTGAACTGGATATTTGGTCTTATTGTGTGCGCTACATAACTTGTCAGATATGTACCAATTATATACGGTATATATAAATATATATAGATATTTTTTTTGGTACTATATAAAGGTTTTATGTATACATTTGTCATATTGAATACAGTACAGATTACCAGGCAACATACTATTCTTCCATTACTTTTATAGTACACTGATCATGAAGAAGAAATCATACATCATGGCTCCAGGAGACTGACAAATACACTAAAATACAGGTTGTATCCTGCATCGAATATGCATCAATTATATTAGCGTAGAGGAAAATATTTGAAACAAGGGCCAAATCAGAGCTTGCTCTTTAGATTTTTAGTTAAATGCAGTTCTCTGCCTTTAAAATGCCAGGTAGTATTAAAAAAAACAAATCATTAGGAATGCTGTCGTAGATGTGTTAATTATAGAATTCCTACCATTAGTAGGAAGAGTAATAATTCTCTTTTGTGGCAACTGATGTTTAATTAACTCAACATTAGCTCAGGCAGATCTAACAATCCAATGAAAGACCTGTGTTGGTGTTCAGTCCACACGGCCTGTGGATAACCCAGTTAGCCTTTTGTAGTAAGAAAGCACACATTATAACTGGTAATTATGATATACGTGGAATTCACACAGTAAAGTATACTTTTATCATTGTTCTGACAAAAAAAAGCCTTGTACAGTTATTGCAAAGTTAAAGATTTGGTAATGATGCTCACAAGCACCAATATAAAGCAATAAACCTATATTAGCAACTCAACTGCTGCAGTGTATTTACCTTAAAGACAAGGATGGGGATCAGGAAGCCCCATAGGCTGGTCGAAATTCGTTAAACAAGGCTGATCCAACACACATGTGGAGGCAGGAGTTTACTGGGGCCACAGCAGCGGACATCCCTAAAGACAGACTCAATGCAATGGACTCATTGCATTGGGCCTTGGGGGGTCAGTTTCTATGGCAGTTCTGCCCATAGCAACCAGGAATACAGAACTTCAATCGTCAGGTTGAAATAGCATCAAAGCCTGCAGCAAACACCGATCCTCAAGAACCTCAGTGATCCCAAGGGAGCGGCATCAATCCCGGGGTAACAATGGAGAGCTCTGAGGATCTTATGTTCCAAAAACCAAATTGATCGGACCTCGGGATCCTGAGCAACAGCGTTGGAACCATCCCCAGAACAGTCCGTGCGGTAGCCAGGCCAGAGTTCCACAGCCGCAGTTGGGTAAACACCGGTCCTAAAGATTGGTAATAAAACCAGGGTTCCCAAATGAGCTCCCTCTCCGTAACCACCTGCCCACCACGAGCATAGCGTAACACCAAAAGAGCGATGTTAGCGTGCATCATCTCAATTCTTAGCCGCTACACAGTTCCATGGATTTGAGGCTAGATCCCAGTTAGGCGTATAGAGCGTTTCCATGTAGAGCCCCCATAGCTGACTAATTCATGGGAGTCTGGTAAGGGCAGACCATACAGGTTTTCCTGTCACCTTGTGCCCCCAATGAAAACAGGGTGACTTAGACATAAAAAAGGGCTTAGCAGGCAGGCAAGGAGTCTCCCCAGGAATCCATCACTGCCCCCCTCCCAACCTCAAATCAACCCCAATGTGTCCTCAGCCTCAGGGGGTTACCGTGACAATAAGAAACACCTTCATAACATTGTCCACTACCAGCTCAGCACAGACTTATCTTGAGTAGTTTAAACATTGACTTGTAATTTGTGTATTGTGGGCCTCGTGGGGTGGAGAATTAGGACAAGCCTAAGTGACTAACTAGTGAGAACAAGACATTTTGCTATATTATAACCCCTTACATTTGCAGACAATAATTACTGAAAGCTGTAAAATACTTTCTCTTACTCGTGCAATATTTCATTCTGTTCCCTGAGAAGAAGGAGCAAGCTGCTAATGATACTTTGCACTGCTGTTTTCCTTAGGCTACTAAATAACATTTCATCCAACTATAGTAAGGAATCTGACCATTGGATAGTCTGTGTTTAGTAGTTTTGTTTTTGCTTTTCTAAACACTGAAAAAAGTGATCAAGTCAATGAAAGTATTAAAATTGTTCTAGAATCAGCACCATGGACAGAATCATCTGGTTCTCTTTTCGGTGGAATAGCACAGGCAGGTACACGGGAATATACTCTGGTCAAAGGCATGTTTTTAGAATACTGTACAACTAGAATGGGCAGGCTTTCTGTTAGTATGTAGGCAATTGTGGAAATTTACATTTCCACTATTTGATTTCGATTTAGAGGGACCAAACCCATAGTTATTCTGTTACTTAACGAAGGGATTGAGTTTAAACCTCCGCTTTACTTCCATACCCTTGGTTAGATCATTCACCTGCATAAATAAGGCAAAAAGTGCACTAAAACATAAATTACGCTCAAAATGGGTTTGGACAGTACTGGAATAATGATATCTTTAGAAATGTTACCTTCAAGTTAGTTTTTATGAATATTTTTTTCTCGTACAACCATATGCCCTTTT
The DNA here is from genome assembly GCF_027358695.1 of Spea bombifrons. NCBI lineage: Eukaryota > Metazoa > Chordata > Amphibia > Anura > Pelobatidae > Spea > Spea bombifrons. The sequence continues at coordinate 87,071,088 of NC_071087.1, forward strand.
TACTTTTAGACATCACAATGTACACGACCCAGATTGTCACAAATAAATTAAATCTAGCAAATCCAATTACTGCAAATAAAAAAGTGATACATCAAACAGTAGGCTTTTCAGAGGCTGAAACAGATTGAAGCATTAACCCATATTTTGCTGTTCCCCATCCATGTGACTGTTGAATTAATGGGATCCATGCACACTTTCATTCACAACTGGTCCTCATTATATAAAAACATTTGAATACACCATAGCCTAGAAGCTATTGATTGATTGCTTAACTCGCTTCGCCCAAACATATATACATACATACATATAAGAAACAAAAACTGTCTGCGCTTCTTACCCTAATAAAGTTGGCAACAAATATATAAACATAATATAAATGAGAGGTTTTGGTTATATGAATTGGCCAAAGCATAATTAAGCCCCCCCTGCCACGTCAAGGCACACTCTCAATAGGGTGAGAACCTACTCTCACCTCCTACATAGTGGGCACACAAAGCAGTTTATACTGCTACCAAAACCTTATTAATGTGTTGGGGGAGGTGCAATTAAACCTCCTCCCTATTAACCCCTAGACAGCAAACTGCAACCAGACTGATGAGGAGCCAACAACCTCAAATATGTGCAAACAGGGAAAAGAAAAAATGTCGGTGCGCTAAGCTAGTCACAGGCTCAAATAATACAAATGTATAATACGAGGCCTACCAAACAGGTGTAAGCATGCTGCAAAAACAGTGAATTGGCTGTACAATGTATACAAGAAACAAAAACTGTCTGCGCTTTGGCCAATTCATATAACCAAAACCTCTCATTTATATTATGTTTATATATTTGTTGCCAACTTTATTAGGGTAAGAAGCGCAGACAGTTTTTGTTTCTTGTATACATTGTACAGCCAATACACTGTTTCTTGCAGCATGCTTACACCTGTTTGGTAGGCCTCGTATTATACATTTGTATTATTTGAGCCTGTGACTAGCTTAGCGCACCGACATTTTTTCTTTTCCCTGTTTATACATACATACATATAAGTTTACATACATAGCTGTTTTCTATCTGCTGTAGTAAGAGTTCTGTATGAAAGTTTTACTTGAACAAATTGCTGCGTGCTGTCATTCCGTATCCTCATTGATTGGGCAAAACAGGGAATGAGATGGTCATGGTAAGACCTGGATTTCATGGTCAGTAAACCATTTTTGTGTTGATTTTGATGCATATTTTGGATCATTGATGCATGTTTTGGATCAACTTCATGTTCCTAGTGACCCAGGTGTACTATAAAATGTAAAATATCAATGGGAATATACTTCAAATATTCGTTTCTCATATGAATTGATAAAGGTGCCAACACATGCCAAGCCACACATATATTTAACATTTTTTTATATAATATAATGGCAGAGGTTTGATAAAATGTACAGGCACTGTGTTACACAAAAATAAAGCATTCATTTGTTATGGCATACAAAAAGTGATGGTCAACGTTTCAGCGAACCCATTTGCTCGTACCACCATTTTCAATTTTGAATACTAAACTTCCAGTCCAGTATAGTAGAAGAGCCTGACTGTGAGTCTCAATAACAAAGTTCAAGGTGGCCTAATTTTAAAAATTCCTTTCAAACATATTAAAGTATTGCATCTAAATAAAAGTACATCTGTTTTAATTAAAAATATAAAAATGTATGTTTATTAGATGGATGAGAGTTACTGTCACATCTGTATCTGGAACCCACTGTAAAGTATATAACTGTGTAGCTTTTTAGTCATTAGCAGCTTCTGAACTGGTTGCCAAGTCATTTTCTGTAACCAGGGCTGGGACTGCAGAGGAAATGGATTACCGCTGTTGTCATTGCCACAGCCTGAACTGAGGAATCTATCACCAGTATTTAATGTGCCTTGCAGGAAATATCTTAGTGTGTACAGCAATAGCTGAACATGTTTACCGATGAATTATGTACTATAGGAAATCTCTCATACCCTCAGGAGATCCCCAAAGGGCAAGATATATGTCACAGGTACAGATGAAAGGAGGAGGACAATAGAGCAGAAAAGCAGATTGCAAGTATAGATACATTTATCACAAGTAAAAATAACAGTATCACTGCGGGCCTGAACTGGTTGGTATAACTTAAAAAAAGAGGAGAAAACACATATATGAAATAACCATGGAAGCACATCTTACTTGGGCTGTGTACATTTTACATCATTTACTGCAAGCGGTGCCTTGTGATGAAAGGATTTAAAGAACTTCTACTAAAAAAAGAAACCTCTATTGGCATTGCTCTACTATTACTGTAAGCATAAGGCTCGTTTATCTTATATAAGTGTTCCAGAAAGTGGTGGTAGTGGTTAGGTAAAAGGATTAAGGACAAGAAACATCAAAGTCCTCAACAAAATGGCCTCTTAAAGACAAAAGAAAACAATAATCAAAATAAAAGAAAATTGGAATGCAGATGACCTCAACAAGCTAAATGCACATTATTTATTCTTGTTCAGCATTATCACTATTTAAATCGGTGCTGTTATCTTACCAGTGAATTATTACGTGTTATCAATTGAGGGTTTTTTTTTCATTTTCCCATTAGTATTAATACAAAAAATGACCAATGTTATATATTCTCTTGTGGAAATAAAAGAGCACTGAGTAAGGTCTAAACCTCACACTTTCCATAGAGGGTTGAAGAGATGTATACAAACCTTGACACTGCTCAGTGGTTGCCTACTCCTGGGTATTGATTGACAGGGCTGTGTCCCACTTGCAAGACACTTGAGGTAACTGAGAAAATGCCATTATGGTCTGTGACATTTTTGCTGTATATATAATGACTGAACTATTATGTTGAGTTGCTTATCTTTACATTGATAATACCATTAATTACTGGGTGGGGGGCTTCTTTATGATACATTCACTTTTCGGTCTTCATTTCAGTGTCTTTGTGTAACCAGTGAGTAAAGTGCAGCCATCACAAGAAATACTCCAAACACAGTAGTCAAGACATATAGTCGGAACCAAAAAAAAACAGCACCAAAATGGAACCCATGAGTATCACCTCTTTTTCTACAAACATGGAATCCACCTCTATATATATATATATATATATATTCCTCAGCTAAACAAGGAGTCAACTAGGGTGAAAATGTTCACATTTATCACAACAAATCTCACTGCTTCTTGCCTAATTTTATCCACATTTCCTCTAATTGTAGAGGCATGGAATAATGTGTATATTACACATCCACACTTACAGTGTTTTGTTCAGTTGAGATCTGAGCTTTAAAATGAGTGGTAAAGTAATGAGCAGGGCCGTAACATGACAGCTTAATTACTCTGGCTATAAGTATAGCAAAGTGATGATAGGAAGAAATTTACTGGGTGCCACTGATACCTTATTTTTCCTGTCTATTTTGCGAAAGGCTTGAGGCAATTTTGTTACATTTGTTAAAATTACATTTGTTAAGTGTAATTTTTACCGAGACCCAAAGACACTCCACGCTCATTGATTAAGGAAAAAACCTTATGAAAAAATCTTTGTTAAAAAAATATTAATGCGATATGCAAATACATTGCTACTAATAGCATTCTGATATCAGCACAGCTCAACACCAAAGTTCTACATTTAACAAACTTCACATGAAAAAAATATTTTCGTACCTAATTTTATTATTTTGACAATTATGGAAAAGCCGTCATATATCGTATATTGTCAATGTTGTATAAAATTACGTAAAACATTATAATAAGCAATTCTGTAATTACTATCCATTTTTGAAAATAAACTATATTTAAGCATGGGAAAACAATGAGCTAACAAAGACAAATTCGTTTTAATGATTTTTAACCGTAATAACTAAGAAATGTATGATATTACAAAATACACTTAAGCTAAAATATAACAATATGGTCCAGGTAGCATAGAAAAATTGTGCTATTAAGCCATCTTCAGAAATCTAATCATATAGTCTGTGGACATTAAATGTGTAATTCAGGCAGGTATTTAAAGAAATACAATATACAATATCATTTTTCTCACAATACAACATGGCAAGAATTGGTTTACAATCAGGGGAGGACTGTGCAAGGCCTGCAAGAGGATTGTCCTAAGAGAGTGCAGGTTTTGGAATCTGGTGAAGGGTTCTGTGCTGTCCACCAGGTGTTGAGCCCATGGCTTTTAGCAGCCATGCGCAGAACCCTTGCCAATTTTGAAAGGTAGTATATAATACAAATATAAATCCACAATCCAGGTCAGAAGGCAAATACAGGATACAAGTAAGTGACAGCACGAGAAATAAGCCAAGATCAGGTTCACAGGCAGAGCAGCAAAGTGAGCAACAAGCTGAGGTCAAACAGCAGCAAAACAATCTACAAGCAGGATACCAGCAGAACAGGCTGAAATAATGTTGCAGCACCGGTGTGTAGCAAAGGCTGGTTAATATGGTGCTGCTTATTAGAATTCTAGACAGGTGAATCACTTGGAACAGCTGTGAAGGAGTGTCTAGAAATGTCCTGCAGCGCCAAGGGCAGATAATCTTTGAACTCAGTACTGAGACTCCAGGTGGCACAATGGTTAGTTACAAGTTCTAATAGCAAGCTCTGAGCTCAATTCTTAGTAGGACCTTACAGACCGGCAAGGGTGCAGGAGGGCAATTGCCTACTCGTCTGTTCTGATTAAATTATATTGCTCAACTTTATAAAACTGTTAACTTGCAAGTTCGTATGGAGCCACAAGGGGGTTCATAATGAAAAGGACTGTTGGTTAGAATTGACTGAATCATTTCTGTGTTCTCCTTATGAGTTTTTATGTATTCCCTTTTTTATTAAAGTCTTATGGATGAAACTAGATATTGCATTCTAAATGTGCTTCAGGCTACTTTATTATCGGGCCACCTAACTGGCATTGCCGCTGGGCTGAATATTGCCAGCCCTCCCCTGCAAACATTTACCAAAGTACTTTAACATCTGTACTTGCCTTCTTGAGATATTTTGTATTCTTTTCCTTGTTAAAGTCTACTCCCAAAGCAATACAACACCAGCTATCTAAATCTAAAATTGAAGTGAGATTAGATGCAGTGACAACAAAGAAATACACTTGTAGAGAATGCAAGGGAGCTGTCAAGTGCTGTTTAAAGAGCAGTCAGCCATGTTTATGTTGACAACGCAGATGGATCTTTTTTTTTAAATGCAAATGTCCTTGCAGTCCAAATGTTACAGAGTGGTAATTCTCTGTGTGTTGACCAAAGTCGAGAGTGATAATTGTCTAGATGCGGTTGTTTTCATTTTAGCTTTTATTCCTTTGCCACTTTTTCAAAATGAACAATGTTTTTCTTGCATACAGTAAAGAAGCACTGTTCGTACAAGTAATTGAACTAGTTTTCAAACTACTTTAAAAAAAATAAAATAAAACTGTCTTTTGATACGGTCTGGAGTTCTATATTATTCATTATTGAGTTATATAGTGCCATCATATGCTGCCCATTGTTACTTGGTAATAAAAACAAAACTGCGTACAATCATATCCTGGATTACAGATGGTTTTGAATCTAATTTTGTTCATGTTATACTATAGTATAATGCCTTATAATGAAAAAAATATATTTTACTGTCCCTTTGAATCCAATGTGCCGGTTATAAATTTGCCTACTTCCCGCTTTTGTATGAAACTCTGATAACAAGAAAGGCCCCAGACAAAACAAAAGAAAACTATTGGAAAAATCTGAGAAAGATTAATTTATTTGTTTGTTGTATTTTGGTGTCATTACAATTTATTTTGGTACCCTTTGATGAGGTAAAATGAGAAGGGACTGTGTGTAGGGGGTACATATAAATGGATGATGGGTAGAAGTAGCCAAAAACATGGAGGGGAGGTATTGACGGTTATGGCTGTGATTGTTGGGTCCAACAACCTGTAGGATTTTTTCATACTTTTTCACTTTGAAATCAGCATTCAAAAGGGGAAGGGACAAGCATCGACATACTGTACAAGTGTACTGATGTCATTTAACTTGTTAGTAGAAGTTACACACTGTGGGAGTTAGAAATGTGAGACAGTGACAGTAACAGAGGCTGAGATTGATGCTCCTCTACCATACTGCAAGAGTCAATAGTGTATTGCAGAAACTATGGTTTATTTTTATTTATTTACTGGGACTACAGCAGAAGGTTTTTTCCCCTTTTTTATGTAAGTATGTATTTATTGTGGAGCTATTTTTCAACATAAAAATCTTAGTAATAGTAGTAGTCACATGGTTTGCAAACAACTGGTGAAAAACATCAGATTTGCGATGCTCTAGTCAGCCAAATTAGAAATTGCCCTGAATAACAAAACCCACATTTTTTTTTATAAATCGCAAGATGCACTCAAGTTTCTCAAAGACAGCACATACTTGCAGAGGATCAACGTTGAATATGATAACACCATGCCCACAGATACCTGGCCTAACCAGGTAAATACCACTAATATTCATTATATTGTTTTTGTCAGATTAAGAGGAATGAATAATCCAAACAATCACACTAGTACCACTCTAAATGAAAAGGTATGAGTGACCTCCTAAGCAGGATGCCCCCTGTAACCCCAATATATATATATATAGCCAAGCAAATGTAAAATATTATCCGGGAAAGTAGCAGGCCTAAACACGCTCATCAAAGGAAAGAAACCAATCATGCATTTACGTAAACATACACCTCGTGTACTATTGTTACAAAAGACTTATTGGAAAGCAGGGCCTAAGAACTCCCTATAATACTTCTGGGTACAAGCATGTAAGGCTAGACGGGTAGCCATTTTATATCATAAAGCCCTGGATCACCAAATACACTCTACTAGACTCAATGCCAAGGGTAGCTATATCATCTTACATGTCACAATGGATGCGACAAGAACCCTTTGGATAAGTTTGTATTCGCCACATCACCCAAACTGCTTTCTTTGTTTCTTTGTTAGAAACAAATTAAGTGACATTTATAATATCTTTAAATTACAGGAGAAAACTTTAACACGTTGGCCAACTCAATTCTAGACAAAAGTGGGCTGGCCGCTACTCTATGTTCTGAGGTCCATGACAGCTTCCAACAATTGAGTCATCATTTCCAATTTGTAGACCCTTGTCAAACCTCCTAGTAAACAAGACCACACACACCTCTCCAGAGCACATGCCACTTTTTCACATATTGATCATATCCTCATTTCCACACATTTCTTCCAGGTCTTAACACACAAAGATCGAAAACATAGTCATATTAGGCCACACTCCGATATGGATCCTACTTAGATTCCCACATAGAACAACACCTCTTGACCTGGGAGGCATCAAAAGTAGTGTTATGAGGCCATATAGTTGCACATGATGTCAAATATAAAAAGGAATTGCACAGCAAATTTCAGACACTTAACGCAGAAGTAGCAACAACTTTCTTGGATTCACAAAACTCACCAGATGGAACTTCATTACCATAAGTAAGCACATACAAGCACAGTCCAGAATGCCCTTAATGACACTAAAAATACATTTTTTTCAGATACTATAACAAGCCGAGCAAATTGCTGATGAACATTTACAAAATATTCACAGAATATTACACACAATTATACACCAATGAGCAGGATAATAGGGACATATGATTTTAACCACTACAAAAATCCCCCCGTGGCTTACAAACACTCAAATGAATATTTTAAATGATTCAATATTATTTAATGAGATACAAACACTAAAAATGGGAAAGCTCCAGGTCCAGATGGACACCCAACAGAATATCCTATCACCCCATGTTGCCCCAATTCTGACTGATCTCTTTAACAGTATTCTGGAAGGAAAATTAGATATCCAATCAATGACAGAGGCCAGAACAATTTTACTACCTAAACTGGGAAAGGAACCAACACTTGTGTAATCTTACCGACAAATAACACTGAAAAAGACTTAAAATTACTAACTATAATAATGGCTAATAAACTCCAGCGTTTGCACCAGTTGGGGTTTATAAAAAGGCAGACAATTTGTCCTACGGTCATCAGCTGCAGCAAAATCACAAGTTTACCACACACACACTCAAATGTTCTGGAACGTTCAGAAGGGCTGGATGACAAGAAGGCATATGATACTGTCTCATGGGAACATTTGATAAGGGTTCTAAAATATAGATTCTTCTGTTCTGAATTCCTGGTGTTAATAAGAAACCTATGTTCAATCCTCGAAAACAAATGGGGTGCCTGATCTTCTTTCTCTTGTTCAATTTAGCTATCAACCCCTTCTAAGAAGGAGAGCACTGCATGGAACAGTGTTGGGAATTCCAGAAAAGTGATACAGCACCTGTGAAATCCTGAATACAGGAGTGGGAAGAGGTAGTGATGGTAGAAGAGAGATGCAAGTCGTGAGAAGAGCAAATAAGGTGGTTAGGGGTGTACTTGGATAAGAGGGTAGAGAAAGTATTCAGAGGTTGGGCAGACTGGATGCGCCGAATGTTCTTATCTGCCGTTACTTTCTATGTTTCTATGTAGGGGGTTGAAGAGTTTTTGAGTGCTCTGTAGGTCAGGGTCAGAAGTTTGAATTTGATTCTGGAGGGTATGGGAGCCAAAAGAGTGATTGGTGCAGTGGAGCACCAGATGAGGAACAGTGTTTAAGAAAGATTAATCTAGCTACAGTGCTGAGGATGAATTGGAGCAGTAAAAGTTGGAAGAGGGAGAGACCAGTAGGGAATTGCAATAATCCAAATGGAATTTCACAAGGGAGTGGGTTAATATTCCGGAGATGTTTTTCAGGTGAAGGTGGCAGTATTTGGGGAGGGACTAGATGTGAGGGATGAAGGAGATAGCAGAGTCAAATGTGATACCAAGGCAGAGAACTTGGTCTTTTGGTTGGATGATGGAGTTGTAAACTGTTATAGAGATGTCAGAAATTGTGGAAAGAGAGGATAGAAGGATATCCATTAACTCGGTCTTTGAGATGTTAAGCTTCAGATAATGAGATGCCATCTATCATGTGATTCCAGAAAGACAGTTTGTACAATTAGGGTGCTGTATGCATATAGGTGGTAGTGTAAGAGGTGTAGCCTTGAGGAACACCAACAAATAGCAGAACGGAGAGGAGAAAGTTCCCGCAAAATAGACACTAAAGGTATGGCCAGATAGATAGGATTTGAGCCAGGAAAGAGGTATTCAGTGTTTGTAGAAGGAGCGGGAGGTCAACTGTGTCAGGAGATTGTTAGTAATTTTGGTGAGTGTGGTCTCGGTGGAATACTCTGCAAACCATAGTGTAGAGGGTCAAGTTTGCCAAGTTTCTAAGAGGCCAATTAAGGAGCTGGCAGAATTTGCAGATGTATTCTGGTAACCCTGTCAGCTCTACAATTACAGCTCTGGGTGTCCATATTTTAACCTCCTAACCCCAGTGGTCAAGATTACCCCATGGAGGAATGACTTGAGGTCCCATTAGCAGACCTAGATGAGAAGAGCGGGATATATACACTCACTGGCCACTTTATTAGGTAACCTGTTCAATTGCTTATTAACACAAATTACACATCAGCCAATCACATGGCAGCAACTCAATGCATTTAGGCATGTAGTGTGGTCAAGACAACTTGCTGAAGTTCAAACTGAGCATCTGGGGAAGAAAGGGGATTTAAGTGACTTTGAACGTGGCATGGTTGTTGGTGCCAGACGGGCTAGTCTGAGTATTTCAGAAACTGCTGATCTACTTGGATTTTCACGCACAACCAACATCTCCAGGGTTTACAGAGAATGGTCCAAAAAAGAGAAAATACCCAGTGAGTGGCAGTTGTGTGGACGTAAATGCCTTGTTGATGTCAAAGGTCAGAGGAGAATGGGCAGACTGGTTCAAGATGACAGAAAGGCAACAGTAACTCAAATAACCACTTGTTACAATCAAGGTATGCAGAATACCATCTCTGAAAGCACAACACATCGAGCCTTGAAGCAGATGGGCTACAGCAGCAGAAGACCACACCAGGTGCAATTCCTGTCAGCTAAGAACATGTACATCCCTTTATGACCACAGTGAACCCATCTTCTGATGGCTACTTCCAGCAGGACAACGTACCATGTCACAAAGCTCACAGCTCACATCTCAAACTGGTTTCTTAAACACGGCAAGGAGTTCACTGTACTCCAATGGCCTCCACAGTCACCAGATCTCAATCCAATAGAGCACCCTTGGGATGTGGTGGAACGGGAGATTTGCATCATGGATGTGCAGTCGACAAATCTGCAGCAACTGTGTGATGACATCATGTCCATCTGGACCAAAATCTCTGAGGAATGTTTCCAGCACCTTGCAGAAAGTATGCCACAAAGAATGAAGGCAGTTCTGGAGGCAAAAGGGGGTCCAATCCAGTACTAGCAAGGTGTACCTAATAAAGTGGCCAGTAAATGGGTAAAATGTCCATATACCCCCAGGTACATTAATTAGCCCCCATACAATTGTTACCCTCCTTGGTTAATATTTTTTTTTAATTATTATCCCCTCATTTTCCCAACTGTAATGCAGCGGGAGGGCCTAATTTTGCAAGTTTCATATGAGGACATACAAGTTTTAACTTGTAAAATTACTTTTATTTTTTTAGGACTCATTTGATTATTCATGAAACCCGATTAGATGCTAGTTTTTTGAACTATCACGGATTTCACCTTACCTGGAGTAAATGGTCCCTTACTTTTTAAACAAAATATCTTAAAACAAATTAAGTTCACATTTTGTAATAAATTAATGTAGTTATGGGAAAAAAAAACTGTGAAAACAGTTCTGCTTTAAATTGAACCATTTTAGTACCAGAGGTGTTTGCAACACATTTAAAGTAATATGGCGCATTACCTTAAGGCAGTGTGAATGGACTTGGAGTTTTCATCCCTTCTGCCCTCTCAGCTGTACTCTTAAGAAGCAGTTATCACACTTGGATGAGGGGATGTAAAAATAGATGGGGTTGTGACATCTGAGAATAAGGTGAAGTGCAGTGGAAGAGAGGAAAATATGATGTTGGATGATAAGAGAAAAAAACAATATAGGATATAGATAATCCTATTGTTGCTACTGACTACACTACAGAAAATTGGACCGTGAAGTGGGGCAATTTAGGATGCGCTTAACTGACACAACATTTTTTTATATACATTGTTTTTAATTGCTTGATAAAACAAACAGAATATATTTTATGGTCTAATTTTATTTTTCTAATGTGAATTCAAAATGAAACCACAATTTTGTGTTAAATATAAATTACTGTCCATCATTTTTCTATATGTACACATTTTAACTAATATCCTTTTTAATCCAGAGTAAGAAAGAAAAAAACTAAACAAAAACACATTTTACTTCATGTATATGTTTTATATACTACTGAAAAACAATAAACTACTTTGAAAATAATATATTTATTTTTCCTGTACAACACAGAGGTGTAGATATTGATAGTTTCATAGATATGGGATTGAAGACTATATGTTACTTATGTTACCATTTTTGTCTCATAAAAAACCACACTAAAATTGATGAGCTAAAACACCCAAACACCCAAACCCAGCCAAATATTTAGAGGGTATTTTGCAGTATGTCAAATGCTTCAGACAAATTACCTGAGCTCAGATATGGAAATCTACCACAATTGATAATTCAGAACTGCTTGATTAAACAGTATTGCCTTATTCAGAATGCAGCTGGGGTAGCAAGAATTAGAATTCCCTAGGGGAACTCCTGGCTCAAAACCTCATTATACTGGGCCCATTGTGCCTTCAGATTTCATTCACGACACTTTACCTTCACTACCTATTGATTTCTAGCCTCTACGTGCATAATATGCTGTAATCCACGGCATTCAAAGGCTCATGGGTTTTTAATATTCCAACATTATTCCTAATAACCATGAAAAAAGAATGAGACTTCATTTTTTCACGCAAAGCAGCTTTAAAGAAGTAAAATGGGGCAGATAAGACTTGTGAGGGGACATTTACACATTACAACTGAAATGAAACCCATTTGGATTAGTCAAGAACATTTTAGAAGGACAAAATAATAGTTTTTCAGTTAGTTTTCAAATGTTACTGGTTTACCAATCAATCCTGTAACATATTGGTATGATAAGCATACAATAATCTGAGATAATGTCACCATATCTGTTAACATAGATGGAAAGACAGGTAGATATATATATGTTGATGCTTTGAGCTAGACTTAGGAATGCAGTTTTTTTCCCCTCGCCTGATAAGGGGTGACTGGTGTAGATTTATATTTAGTGCAGTTAACGTTTCTTCTTAATTAAATATGCAATAGCCAGCATGGTCATAATCCCCTACTGTGTTGTACAAACAAATGTACATTGTTATACTTTGTATACTTTTCTTGTATAGACCACTCTACAGAATGCTCAGTCATTGTTTAAAATGTATAGGTATTATATACAATGCCTTATTTTAGACCAAGTATTGCTGATGTATCAATCATCAACGACCAGTAGCTTGATTGTGCTGCTCACTTTTGATTGTTGTTAGGTACACCAATTTGTGTTGAAATACAAATCCCTAAAAGACTTACACACCACTACCCTGATTCTTCAGCTACTAATTGGCACAAGGCACTCAGCTGCAAAATTAGGACATGGTAGAAATAAATCATACAGTTTCTGAAGCAGACCTCTTATTGCTTTGCAATTAAATAGTCTAAGCCTTTCTGAAGTCTTCATTCATGCAGCTGGATCCTTAATTCCTGTTTGTCTATCTGCTTTGTGCTGAAAACAGATCACTGATTCTCACCCTAGCAAGTCATTGCTTTGCCAGGGAAGATAGAGGCAACAACTGTCACCACAAAATGCATCCATTATAATACTGTCATGAGTGCAGGTACTGGGTCTAGCAGGGCTGGATTAGTGTGGGGGCTGATGGAGCTGCACGTCTGCTTCCCCTGGGCAGTAAAACAGAACGAAGCAGTGGCCCACAAGGGGGAAAAACACAAAAGACATAAGCAGTGTGAAAAATATATATTCTGTATATTGTTAGCTTAGCCATCCGGATGCGGGTGTCTATGTGGCAGAGCCTGTCCTGATCTGTGTGTTTGGGTGTCTGTGTGACAGACCCTTTCCTGGTCTGTGTTAAGGATCAGACTTTAATCAGCAGAGGGAATCCAATACAATAAGTAGCAACAACAGAATAGAAATGCTGAGCTTCACTTAGTAGATCAAGCACACAAAACAAATAAAGTCCAAATATGCATCAGGAGTGCCAGAGACAGCAATGATGAGCTCCACTAGTAGATCAGGCACTTAGCAGGAATAACTGCTACAGGAGCAGCGAGCCTGGCTGACACAACATTCGAGCACTGAATAAGAGTCAGTGCTTGCTTTTATACTTGCCGCGTTCCCACGCCCCATCCCCACCTCTGACGTCACGCCCTGAGCGTCTCCTCGTCTCCATGGAGGCAGAGGATAAGAGGGGGGGGTGTAGAGATAAAACACCCACCTGAATTTGTATTCACTTCAGAGGACAAAACTTTCTAGGCCCAGAAATCAGTGAGAGGAGAAATAAAGGTTTTGTGTTATTTACTCTATTTCAATCTGCATATTTTATTAAAAAGGATCAGTGGCACTAAACTGGGGCTTCAGGCATTCCGTGTATGATGACTTTTCTTTTAGTATACTGATATACTCCCAATCCTATCACATAAGAATCTATCTTATACCATCTGCCTAGCACTGATGTTCTATTTATCAAGTACACATGGATGCCAATGAGTTATATTCTGTCTATTTTATTTATTCCCATAAAAAGGCCCACCAAAATCCTCAGCACCAGGCCCATGATGCTCTTAATCCAGCCCTGGAGTCTAGTAGGGGTTTCTGTGCAGGGACAGGTTCAGGTATTAGGATCCTGTGTGATGCATGCAAGTGTAGATGCACCTGGTTGAAGCCAGTTGTCTGCTGCAGCTTTAGGCTTCTTTATTTTTTGCCATCTACATGAACAGAACCAGCAGCAGGCCAGCAAACTGGCAGCGGAGTCAGAGGAGTCCAGGCTAGGTAAGCAAAGGTCATACATGAATGGGAAGTACAGTGCCAAAGGGTGACTTCCAAAAAGAAATTAAAAATAAACAGTTCTTCATTAAATTGTAACCGTTTCCAATACATTTTCATTGTAGCTCCTAAAGGCTTCACTATGGCATTGCTTGCTTTCTTCTAGATCAATAGCAAGGTTAAACATTATGAACATTTGCCTTTTTTCGACATAAATTACTGTTACTGTGTAATTGTAAGTAGCTGTTATTAAGGGGTGGATGGAGATTATAAATATAGGCAATACTATTCTCTAGAATTCTTAACTTCATTCTGCCCATCGTAACTTTAAATGTTCACTAACAATACACATGTCCCAATAAGCATATAATTTCCCCTCCTAGTACCTTCAATCTACATTCCGAAAGAAACATCTATCCCTTTGAGATCTCCAGACAAGTGACTTCCCAACGTGCCATTCGCTACAATCAAATTATCCTCACAAAAGCAGTCTTTTACCTTCTGTTTCATTCCTCTATAAACTCCTAATAGACTGTAAGCTCGCAAGAGCAGGGCTATCTTCTCCTTACATGTTGTTCGTGTTGTTAATTTTCTGTATTGTCAGTTTTAATGTTATTTCTCATTTTCTATTATCTGTTATTGTAATAGCGCAAGAGAATCAGTTGCCTAGAGTTCGATTAATACAGTAGTGTGTTTTTAAGTATACAGGAGAAAAATGCATTTATATTCAAAATTTTAATCACCTGCTTGTAATGTTATGTTTCTCAACTGTTTTATACAAATTAGTATTTGTATTTGTAATTGTATTGCCCAATACTGGAACTATAATACTGTAAATAGTTAACATTTACATAGATACTGTTGATGAATAATTTAAGAGCATGTGAGTTTTGCACTGCTGCATTGAATGGGGTTGAACACACAAAGGGGTTTTTGCACTTCAACGGTTAAACAAGTATGGCAGTTTTGTACTCCAGAACTGATGGAATTATACACAAAAATATAATATGTTGGAGTTTTGCACTCAAGCTTTAAAGGGTTTACACACACAAACCCAAATGGCACTTTTGCATTCAAGCACTGAAGGAGTAACACACACTTACCATTTCACAGCCCTCCCTTGCATGCTTTTTCTCATCTGTGCGGCTGCCACAGCAGAAGTGTTGATGGGGTTGGGAGACCATAAATGTTGGTCCTTGGCAGACTATTCATTTACAAAGACGTATTGGATTCTGTCAACATTCTCTTTTTGCTGGTGTTTGCAGGTCCCAAAATTTAGGGTGGTCCTGACTCATTTGGCCTAGACGGCAATTGTTAGGTTCTATTAATTGGGAATACAAATCAACAAAACTACACAATTAACAATATAGTACATCAAGATAACTACTAGTTTTGAAGTTTTGACTTATGGTCTTGATTTGAAAAATAATTGCCAATTTCTCTTAAAAGCAATATACTTTTAAAGTAATGCACAGGCATTAACTTGCCACACAGAACTATTGGGAATTTATTTAAAAGAATAAGCAAAAAAAAAGGAACAATGTAATAATTCATGCCGACAACTAAATAGTGCCCATTAATTCTCCTAAAAATCAGAAGGTTTATTATACATTTATGCCTCATAATAGGGCACAAGTACAGTAAATGTTTTGCACCCCATGCAACAATTCCTATAGTCTCTAGATTTAAAAAAAGCCATAATTACAAGAAGTTATAATATTAATTTATTGTGACAGAAAAGTGCACATTAGGCTTTCTGTTCGTTTTACACGAGCTGGATCATTACTGTGAAGTATGTGTGAAGCTTGACCTGGTTCGTATTGAGAATACATGGGAAATTGATTTTCTTTTTTCCACAAGAACATTTTTTTTAGATTGATGTTGGCTGGATGTAAAAAAAAAAAGGACATTTGTAAGGATTAAGGAATAATAATCATGTTCAAACACATGACTATCACACATTTTAGGCTTTATTAAAATGTTTTCATTTAATATTTCATCTGTGATATTTTATTTTTGTTTCTAACAATGTATGTTTTTTACATTTTTTTCAGTGTTAAGCCAAAGCAAGAAGTAAGCACATTTCTAAATATAAATCAAAGTAATATAAGATATTTTATAATAAGTAAGATATTTTATACCTAGACCATATTGGTTCAAAAGCCACAACTGTACATGCAACTGTACACTTTCCCCCATTATATAGCCCAACTGGAACAGTAGGCAGCCATGCTTAAATACGCAATAACTTCCATATTTCTATACTGTAGTGATACATGATATATGTTATTTAAGGGTACTTTTTAAATAGAACAAAATGTTTGGGGTTTTAGAATGACATTGATCATACTAGAAAATGGTAGATTGACCCTGGTACATTTCTTGAAATTTATAACATGTAAAGCAAAATATCAGTCACTTTTAATATACCGTTTAATAATGCTTAAAAAGATTAACGGGACATTCCCAATAATAACAAAAGCCTTAGACTGTCCCAAAAAAGAGGACGTCTGATTACCCTACTGAGGTAGAACACAGGTTGATCACCTACACTTGATTTATCAGTTCCGTTTGGCAGTGAAATCCATACCTTAATGGCCTAACATTAACTTATTTATTGTGCAGAACATGTCAAAATTACTGATGACATGTAGTCATGACATGTAGTGTCTCTTTAGATTACAGAGAAATTATCACAAACCTTAATTCTCCTTTGAAGAAATTTATACAAAAAATACAAGCCAAAATAGTAGCAACTACATGTACCCTAATGGGATAGTGCCATTAAAATTGTATTTTAGCAGCAAGACACTGCTTTTACCACTTTCTTCCCATCCAGTTAAGTGACAGAGCTGCTGTACATTCCACCTTCAAAAAGCTTTTGACACCTGTCTGATGTAGCTCCCCACAGAACTAAAGGGACCTCCTCTAGGCCAACTCCCGCAGTGGTTAGAAAAGTGGTGGCACATTAAATGTTGCTTTATGCTGCTGATAAATGAGATTTTAACACTGCATTGTCATCACCGTGGGCATTGGGGGGTTGTGGGGGAGAAATAAGTATAAAATAAATAACAACTGTAACATTATGTCTTTTTGTATAAACTACACCACCCAAATTTAATGTAAGAGACAAAATATTGATCGGATTTTTATAGTAACAGATGTTGCATGGACTAATGATTATAGGTCCACCATTCACCAATAGGGATCTGCGTGTGTATTTAGAATAAGATTATTTAAAAAAAAAATGTTGTGCTAATTATGTCTGGATTGTTGTACATTAGATACCAGCTTTAATCTAAAGTCATGCTGATATAAAGGTCCTTAAACCTGATAAGAGAAGATTTAGCTAAATTGGATGTTCTGTTACATTAACAATGCTTTTGATCAGAATGAAATAAAAGAGTTCTCCATTTCGGTATGCAGCAAAAGCTAAGCTGGTCTGCAATCTGCTGATAACCATATCAATAGAATGTTATCTTCTTTGCAAGGTCTCAGATCCATCACATCTAATGAAAGCATAAAGAAAAACATACTTGATGTGGAAAAAACAGACAATGAAGGTCTCGTAATCTGTTTTAATCAAGGTTTGCCTTCTGTAAATACAGGGATTACATAACTGTCCATTCAAAAAAATGTAGTATTCATAGGGGTGCCTGATGACATCTCTTTCATAACTTTGAAGGTCAAGTGGTTTGTGCTGTTTGGGGAAACACAAGAAAGCATATGCCAGCTTTCTTTGCAATATGTTGTATTTGTAAATTATCTTAATTTGTATTTGATTCAAATTAAAAGAAAATAAGTTAAAAGGATACGTTTTAACTACGTTTAAACTATTTACAATCCATGGAAATGAAATCATCTTTATTTATATAGCGCCAAAAATTTACGGAGCACTTCATATAATACATACATTCAAGGGGTATGACAAGGCTAGAATTGAAAGACTAAGACAGACCAATACATTAGGTAGAGATGGCCCTGTTCTCAAGCCTACAATCTGATATTAATGTGCTGAAAATCATCTTAAACCTACAGATGGAAGTTACTTGTAAAATATATTGAAATGATGGATTTATATTTTTCTGAGAAGAATCATATACCTTCAGTAATTGTTGGCATTGAAAACAAAGGGATTATGTTCAGTTCCATCATGACATTGATTCTCCATGGTTGGCATGATCATTGATGTTCTCCTTATATTGGCTTTCCATGTTTTAACTGGCCGGGATAGCTGAATTTGTCTCCTGAGCCAAATGTTGCCCTCTTTCCCCTAAGAGCACTTGTGGTCTAAAATGGTAAAATCGATGTCATCACCAAAATGACCAAAAAAATATGCAGTGTGACCACTCCGCTGTGCCAGAATTACCCTTTAGATTTAACCCAATTAAAAATCTCTTTATTAGGCTTTAAAGGTTTGGCTTTTGATCCATAACTGGCACAAAAATCTTTAACATCTTTAAATAAAAAAATCCCACATTTACATGAATTGGGCCACCAAATAAGTTAAATTTAATTCAGTGAAACCACGGAAAGTTAGAGGCGCAGAAAAATACTTTAGGATCCCCCCAAATATATAAGGGTAATATATTTTAAAACAAAATATATTACCCTTTCAACCCCAAAATTAATCAAATGGTTTGTAAATACATTTCTAGGATTCAGAAACAACAAAATGAAACACATATATACATACCAAGACATTTTGGACAATGCTATTCTTCCAACTTTGTGGGAACAGTTTGGGAAAGGCATTTTTCTATTCCAGCAGAAATTCTCACAGGAAGCTGTTACAGCTGCAGTTGGGGCAACTGCATATTATTATCTATGTATTTAGAATGTCATAAAAGTTCCTGTTGGTGTAATGGTCAGGTGTCACAATGTGTTTGTCCATATAGTGTGTATATATGTGCCACAATTATTGGCACCCCTATGAAATCATATGAGAAAAATATATTCGAAGTACCGTATTTGCTCGATTATAAGACGACCCTGATTATAAGACGACCCCCCAAAATCTGAATATTCATTAAGGAAAAAAAGAAAAAGCCTGAATATAAGACAACCCTATAGGAAAAAAGTTTTACCAGTAAATGTTAATTCATCTAAACTATTTTTTTAATAAAAGCTATGATTGAGAAAAATATTTTTTTGTTTTTATTTTCCAACCTGCCCCCCAGTTATGCACATCTGCCCCAGGCTTGCCACTCTGCCCCAGAAATGCCATATACCCCCTATATGCCACATGATATGACTTTTAACCCTCTAAATGCCACTGTGCCCCATGAAATGCCTTTTAACCCTCTATATGCCACTGTGCCCCATGATATGCCTTTTGACCCCCTATGTGCCACTCTGCCTCCAGAAATGCCTTATACCCCTATATCCCACTCTGGCATTTAGGGGGTTAAAATGCATATTATGCGGCAGAGTGGCATATAGGGAGGTATAGTGCATTTCAGGAGGCAGAGTGGCGTATAGAGGGTTAAAAGGCATTTCTGGAGACAGAGTGGCATTAAGGGGTTTAAAAAGGCAAATCATAGCGCACTCTGCCTACCAGAGAGTTCTCAGGTATGCTTTTATCCCTGGTATACCCACAACTCCCTCTTTACAGCTACTTTTTGTGTTTGTTATACAATGAACTAGTTTTTATGTCCTGTTATGCAGAATACAAAGATATTATATGAACAACAATAACTGTCCAAATATAAAACAGGTTGGCATTCAGTGGTGTCGCTAGGGGGCTACTCGGGCTCATGCTCCAAATCTGAACTTTGTAGCCCCTAATGGAGACTCTGTGGCTAAAGTATCTAGTCGGGGCTATGGGCCACTTGGAGAGATCATAGATTTTGTGGGAAGAGTTTGAGGAAGGCCCTTTTCTATTCCAGCAAACCATGTGGGTGCGATCTAGGCACTGGGTCAAGTCCTTATGTATATCTTATGCATATCTATATTATGGAGTTACAAAAAGATGTCTAAAGCAGATGTCTAAAGTTGCATATTTCCCAGATATAGCTGGAAATAAAGAAATCATAATTTTGTTAATTTAGAAATGTTTTGCAAATATTAGTGTGTGTGAGTATATATGTATCTACATGCAGTGTGGGCTTTACAGCTAGCAAACAAGCTATGGGCTGTAGCTCAGATCTTTTGTAGAACTAGCAACCCCCCTGGTATTGGTATTGAAAACTAGCCACAATTTTTATTAATATTTATAATAAAGATTTCAATTCTATGGGATCCCGTCTTGAGCAGCCAGCACAAACAAGATGCCACACAAATTATGTCCTCCCATAGGTTATACAGAATTTTATGCAGACACTCACAGCACCTCTTTTAATGAAACACTAGGTATAAGGTTTGCTCAATTTTTCAAATACAACTTTTTTTTACCTCTTAAAATACTGTACTTGCTCACCTTTTTTCCTTTAATGTTGCCAAAAAACTGTTTTATATTGTTTTACCTTTCTGAAATCTAGGTATGCGAAAAAATAAAAATACTACATTTAAATTTTTGTGGAGCTAAGATTATGTAGTTCCAAAGATACTATTTCCTAAGTTTTTTTAAATGTGAAGTATTTAATACACCTGTAACATCTGATCAATGTCTAATGTAATTCACTGCAGAGCTAAATTCATGGTTATAAAATGTTCATTGTTGTTCATTCCAGCAACAATGATCAGTAATCAATGAGAACTTGCCTCATAATAAGCTATACATTATTGTTTCCAGAGTCTATTTATTTGCAAATCTCTACAGTTTCCCTGAGAGAACAGAAAAGAAAGCAAATGAGTTATTAAGTCTTGGCAACAAATTCTTAAAATTTTTATTCAAATTTTCTTCTTTTTGTATTCAGTAAATAACTGACATAACAATTATTTTTCACAAAGATCTTGTCAGGAATGATGACCATGACCATGAGTAACTGCCTGCTCAGAGACGCAGTTTGCAGGCTGCAGACACAAGGTAGTTTTATTCAAACAGGTATTGCAGCTAGGGTTAGTTCCCACCTCCCAATTTTATGAATAGGGGAAAGTGATTAAAAGAAAAATAAAAGAGAAAAAAAGGAACCAGTAGCCACTCACCCCCTGACTGCGCCACTCCAACCTAGCCAGCCGTAGGTCCAGAATAAGGGGAAAACTGGGGGGACCTCGAGCATGACCACCTCAGGACAAGCTGAGAGTATTTCTTCCATGGTCTTCTGGATGGCTGGAGTAGTTACTTGCAGGCAGCCACCACCCTGTGCCTCTTCAGCAGGACATGGTGCTGTGAAGGTCCTCTGGTTCCTGCTGTGATGCAAGCTAACAGCCCCATACTCCTGCAGGTCCTTTATGGGAGTGTGGACGCTGTTCTCTGGATGCTGCTACATGGGACGACCTGCCTGGTGGGTTCCTGGCACTGCTGCTGTGATCCCTGCCCATTCTGTGCCCGTTGGGGGCCGCCCAAAGCAGCCAACCTGGATTTCCCCACCTCTCTCTGCTTGCTGGTGGAAGGCAAAGGCCTGGAGATCCTGCTGCTCTGCATCAATAGCTGGCGCATAGTGATGAGGGAGCACTAAAGCAGAGGTCTGAGGTGACAGACCTCATGCTCTCAGGACAGGATGGAAGATGATGAAAGGTAAGAGATAGGGAGAAAGGGGTGTAAGGACTGTGTATATGTGTATATGTGTGTGTTTGTAAGCTGGTGTGTGTGTAAGGGCAGTGTATGTGTAAGGACAGGAAGGTGGGTGTAAGAGCAGCATAGGTATTTGTGTGTTTGTAAGCTGGTGTGTGTGTATGTGTATACATGTGTATGAGGACAGTGTATGTGTATACATGTGTGTATGGACAGGCTTATGTAAGGGCAGTGAAAGTGTTTATGAGTGTGTATAGACAGGCATGTGTAAGGGCCATGTATATGTGTTTATGGGCAAGTGCTTGTAAAGGCAGTGTGTGTGTGTGTGGGCAGTATATGTGTGTTTATGGACAGGTGTGTGTAAAGGCAGTGTGTGTGGGTTGGTGTGTGTAAAGGTAGCATGCATGGGCAGTCCTGTGTAACGGCAGTGTATGTGTATATGTGTGTTTATGGGCAAGTATTTGTAAAGGCAGTGTGTAAGGGCAGTGCATGTGTATATGTGTTTCATGGACAGGTGTGTGTAAGGGCAGTGTATGTGTATATGTGTGTTTATGGACAGGTATGTGTAAGAGCAGTGTATATGTGTGTGAAGGCAGCATGTATGGGCAATCATGTGTAAGGGCAGTGTATGTCTATATGTGTTTATGGACAGGTATTTGTAAAGGCAGCGTGTAAGGGCAATGTATGTGTGTTTATGGGAAAGTGTTTGTAAAGGCAGTGCGCGTGTGGGCAGTGTATGTGTATATGTGTTTTTATGGACAGGTGTGTGTAAAGGCAGTGTGTGTGGGCAGGTGTCTATAAGGCCAGAGTATGTGTATTTCTAAAGGCAGCATGTATGTGCAGTCATGTGTAAGTACAGTATATGTCTATATGTGTGTTTTTTGGCAGGCATTTTTAAAGACAGCATGTAAGGGTAGTGTATGTGTATATGTGTGCTTATAGGCAGGTATTTGTAAAGGCAGTGTGTAAGGGCAGTATATGTGTGTATGTGTGTTTACACATTGTGTGTATTAAGGCAGTGTGTAAGGCAAGTGTCAATAGAATAACCTTGAGGTAATATTCCATTCTTGCCTCGGGCACAAAAGGAGCCAACTACAGCTCTGCTCACAACAACCAGGCAGTGCGAGAGCCTGTTGCTAAGCCTCTGCACTTATTTGCAAACTATAAGGAAATTCCTTCCTGAAGCAATACTTGAGGAAGAGAGGAGAACTTTTGAAAGCTTGTCTTTTTAAGTTATTATGTTAATCCAATAAAGAAATATATCATGGTATACTGCAATACTCTGGCATTTTGGCATCTTATATATTTAGGTTTTTTCAGTGGCATGATTTAGTGGTGGAACTTATTAGTGCCCCCCAGTTTTGACTGTGGTATTCATATGTGCCCCCCTATATATTGTTCCTAGAGTCACCACTGCTGACTAATGAAAATATATGGAGGAGTGGATTTTATGAGCATTGTCATATAGAATCAGTCCTGTGTGGTGAATGAGTAGAGCAACTCACCCAAAATATTACCAAACAAAAATGGGAGACCCCAAGTCTGCAGATAAATCAAGTTTATTTGAACAGAGACATAAAAACAGATTTTTCTCAAAGCTGACCTACATTAATGTGTGCGGTGCTGTATTTTATGTTCATGGATATTTTTTTTCCATGGAATTCCTTGACTGCCCCTGACCTGAGGATGTTGAAGGACCCACTTCTGGAAGTCAAGGGTGCTGTTCCACCTACTTGTTTATTTCAAACATTGCTAGTTACCATACCTGGGAACTCTCTGGGTTTGGCCCGGAGAACTCCAGGAGAAGCAGCGTTTCTCTGGGCCAATACCTGAATCCTCCAGGTCATGGGAGCGGACTTTTGACACAACCCACTCCCCACCCTTTTCCCCTTTAAATGTGGGTGTTTCCTGCAATGTCAGCAGGAATGCTCCCAACATCCGTCCCCCACCAACATCAGCAATGTAACATGCAGGGCAGGACTTAGTTGCTAAGCATGAGTATGTGTAAGTGTGTGTTAGCATGAGTGTGTATTACCATGATTGTGTACGCTTGTGTAAGTCTGAGAGTTTAAATATCTGTCCCAGGGCATATGTTGGTTACTGGGGGTGGCAGTGCGCTGATGGGGCTACTTGGCTTTAACCTGTACCCAGGATCAGAAGATGACAGCCCTCCCCTGGGCAACTCTGTTTGTATGTGGGGCTTGTGTTGTTAAGTGGAGGGTAGGCAAAAGTATGCTTTATATATATATTAAAATAAAATAGATTTTGGGGCTTAGTGTATGTTCACTACAAGCATATCTCTGATTAGAAGTTACAGTGCCTGTTTATAGAAGACTATTAGACCCAAATAGAATTAAAAAAATAATGTTTAGAAATACATAATATTATTGATCAAAACCTAGTATAAGACATCGCTTATGTATTAAGTTAAAATAGTTGGTTCATTGTGTTAAAAAATCTATAGAAAATCTAATTTACATTTAATATTTTTGAAAAATGTTTCAAATGAGTATTATTGATTTTTGAGAGGGCCAGGCACCATTAAATTGAACAATTCATTTTATAAGAGGTCACTGAAACATGATCAAGACATTTAAGTATATTAACCCAAGACACAATGAAACAGATTTACCTTATTGTCCTAGTGCTGTTGGTTTGTGACCACATGCCCTTCAGGGAAGCAAAACATGTGGAGCTTGTACAGTCCCTGTATTCTGTAATTACAGTTCTGTCTTTTTTCATATTTAAAAGAACTATGAATATTATAACATCACTGTATGACACTAAAAATAATAGTAATATGTATTAATAAAATATTGGTTTTGAACGGTATATAATGTAATACTGTAGAATGTATTTCAAATTTTTAACCATTTTGCTATCAATTAATATTGCTTTTAAAATCATGTTTCTAAACAAAATAAAACATAATACAATGAATTTATATATATATTGACTTTTATAGATATAATCTAGCACTTAACTTGGCATTCAAAGTGTGTCAGTGTTTGTAGTAGTGAAACTATAGATGAACTATTGAAATCATAAACTTAAAGGTAAGGATGTGTCATATGTACCCAAGCGCTCACATTGAATTGTTGAAAACATGTACATCTCAGAGAAGCTTCCACACAAAGTCAATGTGCCTACAGTTGGCAATGAGGGGAGGCAAAATAGAAGGTTTCATTGCATTACATCTTTTGTTTGCTGGCCATGGCATTGACCACACAAACATGTGTCTACAACACCCTATTTTTTATTTTCCTAACTCTTTATTCATAGACTATGGAACATGTTGGATTATCCAAAACTAAGCCAGAAGAGGGCTTTTAACATAATCTTTACTCAAATGTGATCTCCCTTTACCAAGAGCAGAAGGTAATGGTGATCAGCATTAACTGGTGTAACAGCCTTCTATACAAATAACTGATGCCTCCTGTTTTCATGACTGCTCAAGATGTGATATATACCCTTGTTTGAACTTAGTGAATCTGTTAATGATACCAGTGCATTAAATAGAGAAGGGGGTTCTAAAGTGTAAAATACATTGATACCAGGTAATTTGTTTTGCGTGAAATCAGGACATGTTAGTTCCTTTTTGCCTTTGGTAAAACCTAACTTACATTTTGGACAAGATGTAATACATACTAAGGCATAACTATCCCATTTAAAATGATTGATAATTATTATAATTCTTACACAAATAAACATATAATAGGGCCCTAGAACGCTTCCAATTTCAAATTAATGATTCATCTATTTGGAAATGCTTAGATATACAGGAATTTTTTTATTTAATTTGTGAGTGGGGGAATTCATTTTTGAGTTGCAGTCCAGAGCATGCAGATTGGAAATTGAGTTTAAACTGACTTCCAATTTGCATGAAGTCGACTGCAAATTTTAAACTGGCATGCACTTACATTAAGAGGCTTTAGTTTTGTCAAAAGAACAGGCATTCAGAGGCACTAAATGGTACCTTTACTGAAGGATCGAGGGGAATTAAAGCATATTTGTACATACTGCCCTGGTTGACCTTAGTGATTGATTCAATTTTGTTTCTAAATCAGGTGTTCTACTTTAACATTCTCTGATCTCCAGAAAATTCGGTTGACTTCCCAGTCAAATGTATCCATAAATGTAATTTTACAAAGAATAACACTTTCCACTTGTTTTGATGGTACATGTCACTTTATTGGTTTAAGAGTCAGCAGACAGATGACTGTGCCTATCCCAACACATCAATCAATAGTTCATGTGGCATACTTTTGTTTTTATAGATACAGTAATGCATTTTGAACCAACACCATTGTTATAACTGGTACACAAATAACTTTTAGTTTGCCATTCCCTAAAATAGATGTTTACTTTCCCATCCCACACCATGCATCAAACAGAGATGTAATTTGCTAAATTAGTTGGAGTTGTCAGTTTTGCACTGCATGTGGCTTTGAAAACAATCTATAACTCTAATTACTATAAACAGGAATAATATAAACAATTTATGAAAAATGTCAGCTTGCTAGATACGCATATTGAAGCGGCACTGTTCTGTTTGGTAGAATGCTGAGAAGTACAGATGTGAACTGCAATATGCATACTGGAAATTGTCATGTGAAAGTAATACCCAGCTGCAGACAAACATTAATTTAGCTTCGACGGGACTATCCAAAATACAGGCTTCCTTCTAAAAAAAATTTTTGCAAATGACTATAGGTGAAAGCTAAGCTTTTAAAATTGTTGATGCATTAAATTATAGTACCATAGAAATTCATATAATTTCCTTTTCCATTTTAAAGCAAAGCTTTGAAAACAGAGGACTTCAATAAACCCTGCCATGATGCCTACACTGCTGATTTAATAATGCTAGGCTGTGAACGTTGTAGTATATAAAAGGCAAGCAGCCCTAGACTTGCTAATGTTCTCAACAAGCATACAAATTGGCTTGAAAAGTTAACAGTTTGGTTCTAAGGTTCTAGTTGATTAAGACAAAATTATTCAGGGAAAGTGTTGGGGACCAGCCTTTGGTTGGTGTCAGAAGTGCAACAGTTCCACAATGCTCCTTTAGTCCAGATGTCCCTGATTGTACAGCCTGAGAGAAGATATTAGCACATCACATTAATCAAGATTGCTGGCCTAATTGGCCATCTCAAGGACATCACATGTGTTTGTTTATGTACATATAAATGGGGTCTAGTGGGCCAGATCTAGGGGATGGCAGCACAGTGGGTCACAACTCTCAATGAGCAAGTCGGGAAGATCTTTTCCCTTGAATCTGCCTCAGTTGTATAACGGAGGTCTGTGCAGAATGTGGTAATGTGTCTGTGTGAGCTAAGGCAGAGTAACGTGATATGATGATGTATCCTTGAGCTGTGCAAAGAAACATTAGCATTGGAGGAAGAGGTCTAGGGCTGCTAGCCTCATGAAGACTGCAGTGTGTGTAATGCTGTATGTTAATATGAATGTGTAAGTGTGCATTTTAGGGAAGACATATGTGTGTGTGAGGGAGGGTGTTTGAGTGTAGCTGAGTGTCCACAAAAGAGAAATATTGAACATAACAGGAAAAACTAGCACTGCAATGTACATGTCATCTGACCTGCAACATACATATGTAGCCCTGAAAGTGTTAACAAAAACACTCTATTAGCATCTCTGGAGATTGTTTCACATTTACAATTTTGATGTTATGATCAGTTTTTGACTTATCACATCTATTTCACCTGTATATAGAATTTTGCTATTTAAATATAATTTATCTCAAACAAAAATCTTTCATATTATATAACAACCGTACAACTGGCCTATAGCATAAATTACTATCACTAATAGATGTTTTTGGGTTAATTAATTGATACTTTTTGAATTTGAGTTTGCCAATGATGTTTTGTGCTAACAAGTTATTTACCTTGTTAAAACACAGTTATATATATATATATATATATATATATATATATATATAAAATTTTTAAGCCCTTCATTGAGTCTGCTAGTGTGCTCCTTAGAGGCTACAGTAGGCCCTTGTCAATTGACAGTGATTAATTTCTTGAAGCAGTCCAGTGGTGAATTCTCTGTGAATTTACTGAAAACGTACTTTATCTTCACATAATAGAAGCTTGAATAAATGATAGCAAACATTATCCTGTAATATAAATAATATGTGTTGAATTGTTTTACATAGATTAAATACATATATCACTTACATTGAAATAATGTAGATTGCTCGTATATAACTAGATGAAGTGGGTATTTATGTTAACTGACATCCTCAAATTTGCCACAGTACTTGACTTCTTTCATTGTAATAGTATGAGTTAGAGTAAAACAATGGTAACTGTTGAGATTGTGTATTTATCTAAAGACCAAAGCTTCGGCAAGAGCATCAGCTACAATGTTGGCGTCTACACACTGCCCTAAAGCTAACCCCTTCTGTGACCCAGAAAACATCCTTTTAGCATTGACAGATAATGCAATCCCTGGGCTAGATTACTCTGGAGACTTCAGTGGCAACAAAGAAAAACGATGTGAGGTGATTCAATTTCAGACCGGTCCCTGCTTCCTCTACATGATTGCGTTTAATAAATGATCATTTCCTGTCAAAAAAATTGTCCATACAATGCTGGTTTTAATCCTACATTTATCCTATAATCATTTACTAAAATGCATATTGGTTATCTGCTTTGGTTGATAACTACTGCCATGTTTTTTTGGTAGCCAATAATTTGTTAAAACATGACTTTTTGACAAAATTATCATAATTTATTTGTGTCTTCAATACCACATGGAAAATGAAAGAATGATGAATGCTAAGAAATATATGACTTTGATAAGTCTTTTAAAAAGATATTGGAAGGTACTGGGAGTCCAAAAGGAGTCACAAGGAACATAGATAGATACTACTATTTCTTTATTATTTTAGCACACTACAGCAGTTTGTGTGTTTTATATAATTCTGTGTTAAGTTTTCCATAAATGCATTTCTGAATTAAGCATGTGTTTTCAGAGCCGGCCTTAGGCGTTGTGGCGCCCTGTGCGGACTACTCCTCTGGCGCCCCCCTCACTACCCCCCCTCTCTGCCCCTTCAAACTACCCGCCCTCTCTGCCCCTTTAAACTACCCCCCTCAAACTACCCCTCCCCTCTACCCCTTCAAACTACCCCCCCTCTGCCCCTTCAAACTACCCCCCCTCTGCCCCTTCAAACTACCCCCCCGTGCCCCTTCAAACTACCCCCCCCTCTGCCCCTTCAAACTACCCCCCCTCTGCCCCTTCAAACTACCCCCCCTCTGCCCCTTCAAACTACCCCCCCCACTTACCTTGTTGCCGGAGTCCTGCGGTAAGAGCGGGAGGCATCCGTCTTCTCGCTCTGCCGGCATTTCATGTTGAGCGCCGGTATAGTCCGGCGCTCAACATGAGATGCTGGCACCGCGACGGAGTCACGGAGAGTAAGGGGCGCCGAGCAGTTGCCGAGAACTTCACGAGCAACCGCTCGGCGCCCCTGACCGGGACTTAGATTAAAGCATCGGTTTTTTTTTTTAAACTTTATTTAACATCAATGATGTTAAATAAAGTTTTACAAAAAAAAAAAACGATGCTTTAATCTAAGTCCCGGTCAGGCGCCCCTGCAACCATGGCGCCCTGTGCGGTCGCACAGGTCGCACACCCATAAGGCCGGCCCTGTGTGTTTTATGGTTATACTTGAATACGCCTTGTGAACCATTTATAAAGAAGTTGCAGGAAACTCAGATTTTTTGACATTATATATATAATGTCAAGAAATCAGAGTATTGTAGAGTATGCGATGATACCTTTTTTATTGGACTAACATAATATTTAAAAGACAAGCTTTCGAGAGTTATCCTCCCTTCATCAGGTCTGAAGCAATACTGATCAATTTGATAGAGGTTACAACTAAAAACAAATGATGGTATAAGAGAAGGGGAGTATCACGGTTCCGGCACCCGGTGTCAGCGGGCAGACTGCCTCCCGCAGATGTCGGGTGCCCAATTTCCCGGCTCTCGATGTTACGGTTCCGGTGCCCGGCGTCGGTGGGCGGATCACCGCTCGCGGACGCTGGGTTCCCGATCCCACAGTTCCCGGCACCGGCAAGCAGATGCCAGAAACCCGAAACTCCGTCCCGGAGCTCCGTCGCCGGCAGGCAAGAACTCTGCCGCCAGCGCGGGAGTCAGGGGGTTGTGTCTGGGGATTCCCCTGTCAGTATACTTACCTCTTCTTCTGGCGTCGCCTGCAGGAACACTGGGGCATGGCTAAGCCGTGTGGCTGGTATCAGGGCGATGATGGAAGGGTGGAGGCTCAGTCGTGATGTCACCATGGAGGAGGGGTTTTTGATTGGCGCCGGCTTTAAAAAAAAAGCCGGAAGTCCGTTTCTCCTGCACCCTGTTGTGGTCCTATACTTTGTTTGCTGCTGTGTTCCTGATCTTCGTTACCATTAACCCTTTGCTTGCCTGACTACACTTTGGATTTTGACTCTGTACCTCTGCCCGGTGATCCGTGTTCCAGTTTGGCTTGTCTGGCTTCCCGCTCCGTGTCTCGACCCTCTGGCTTGTATGACTACCTGAACTGTGTACCAGTTTGGCCTGTCTGGCTTCCCGCTCCGTGTCTCAACCCTCTGGCTTGTATGACTATCTGTTCCGTGTTTACCCCTTCAGCTCTATTCTACCTGTGGGGTTAGTCTGGAGATTCCTTCACCTTATCTACTCAGTACCTATTTCTACCTGCCCACACTAGGCCTCCTTGCTGTTGGGATTCTCTAAGTCCTGCTTCTCTGCTACTAAGGGCCCCTCTCTTGGTATCAGGGGATTGGGCTGAATAACTCGTGCGGTGAGTGCCATTGTGCGGGTGGTCGTGACAGGGAGGGTGGGGGTAGAGTAGCTTAACCCATTTACATTACGTATATATATATATATATATATATATATATATTAACTCACAACACGTCTCAAATGTGACCTTTTAGCAGCCCAAAAACCTGACAAACCCATGCATGTAGGGTATCGCTTTACTCAGGAGATGTTTCTGAACACATATTGGGTGTTATGTAACAGCAACAGGAACTGTAAATTCATAACTAAAGAACGTGTGTGAGGAAGAATACGCACACAAAAATACTACTGCAAACTTTGAAAAAATGCTGGTTATAAAATGTGTGCATACAAAGAGTTAAAATACCAGCATTTGAAATACCCTGAGTGTCTAGTTTTCAAAAATATATGGTTTTATAGGGCACACTGAAATGGCCAAGCTCAAATATGTACCAAATAGAGCATGGGCAGTGGATCACCAAATGTCAAAGTTAAACATTGAAAAATGTGCATGCTCCAGATGTGGCCCTTTTGCCCCCAAACAGCCAGGCAAACCCATTGGGTATCACTGTACTGAGGAGATGTTGCTGAACACATATTGGGGTGTTTTATGACAGTGAAATATACCAGGACCTGTTAATTCATACCTAAAGTAAAATGTGAGTGAAATGCAGAAAAAATGACTACCACAAAGTTTGACAAAGACTGGTGGTAGAATTAGTGCATTGAAAGAGTTAAAATACTATTTGTTTTTGGCCTATTGATTTTTAGACAAATTCTTTTTCCTGCACAGTCATTCATGAAGGCCAATTAAAATTCAGAAATTAAATTTATTGTCTGTCGCCCACATTTACTCTTATTCACACTCTGTCAGACTCTCACTCTCTGACACTCTCACATCATCACAAGCGCCACCATTTTGCAGGATGTTCACCTGAGCAACCGCAAAATAGCGGAGCGTCTGTGACGTCCTCTCCCCAATCCTCCAATCAGAGGGAGCGACGTCACCAGAAGATCCACCATAATGATTGCCAGTCGGTCATGCCCGCGGAGATGCTGACAAAGAGAGAGGTGAGAAGAGAGAAGAACAAGAAGATGAAGAACAAGAAGATGTGAGACACAGAAGTGGAGCTGCAAGACTTAGAAGCAGAAGTGGTCAGCCGAGAAGGTAGGGACACATTCAGAGACTGTGGGAGAGTGAGTGACAAAATCTGCAAATTTTGTTACATTTGCAATTCCTATGAATTTGAATGCATGAGTCTAATATGTATATATTCCATTATATATATATATGTATATATATATATGTATTGTATGCAACAATTAAGTACACTCTAACTAAGTGTATCTTACACTGGGATTTTTCAATAATTTGGTTGTATTCAAGACAATGGCTAGGCTACCAGCTGTAACCACAGGGAATCGTCAATAGGAAGCCTACACTGTTAAGTGAATTGAGTACCAGTAGCCCTGATATCAGAAAGACACCAGTGTAAACTGTAAATGCAGAGACCAGAAAATATTTGCGATTCTTGCCACCTCTTTTTTCCGAATGCAACAGGATGTCCAACGGTCATAAAATCGGTTAAAATATATTTACGTGTGACCACAGCAACTAGATTATCCTATGCATAAGAAATTTAAAATACAAAAACAAGAAGTCATTTTGGTGGAATTCAAATAATATCATTGGTTTTTTAAATGTATAATGTCATTAACTTAAATGTTAACTTAACCTATGATCCATTACTAAAAGGGAATGCCAAATGTATTGCTATAAACAAACATATATTTAGTACATCAATATGCCTAAAACATTAAAAATCTGTAAAGAACATAATTTGTTTAAAATGAAATTAAGCATGGTTAATGGTGTGTTTAACAGTCTGATGCAAATGATCATGTTGGCTTTTCTAATGCAGCCAAACATACATTTATTTATTTCATATGCATGTTAGTTGGAACATTTAATTAGTAACCAGTTCAGCTGTAACCAGTTCTATTTGGTGTATCCTGTTCTTTATTTCCTGAAAAGTTGTTAAGTGGTATAACAGTAGATATCATAGACATATATGTTATAGAATAGAGCAGAATTGATGTGCAATGACTCTAGAGTTTACTTATCAGATATGTGTTGATTGGCTTTTTATATTACTTGTATTTTCATTTTTTTTGCTTGGTATTTTTTAAGCTACTGGTTCAATTTGCATGATTGGTGAGGACATCTTTATAGACCAAGAACTTGCTAGGCTTCCTCGGGTCAGTCTCCTCTTTGTTCAGGCAAGGGAAATAACTAACACGGCTGGACTGTGAACTAAAACCAGCCCTGGAAATAAGGGAATACCAATCCTCATATTTCATGGTGCCATTTTTTGTTTAGGATAGGGCCAAACCCAGGGGAGGGCTGGCAGCCTAAGGCCTGGGGGGCAAGTCTAGTCAAGTGGCCCATTGCGCCACCAAAGCGGCTGCGAGCGACATTGAAAGCGACTGGCGTGCGGCAGTCACTCCACCAGCGCCTAATGAAATTAAAGCGGCCGGCGTGCACGGACCACGCCGCCCAATAGCCGTGCCTCAGCTCTTTATCCCACCCCTTTTAAGACGTGGGATGAAGAGCTGAGGAATGGCCATTGGGCCTGACTGCCGCACGAGGCAAGGGCGTACCTAGAGTATTTGGCACCTGTGGCAGATCCTGTATGTGGCACCCCCCTCCCCCACACACACACTTTAAAACTGCATAGTTTCTATGGTTAAGCAAACATTGACAGGGGTACAGCAAAATTGTTATCATTATATACTGAGGCACACATTGACGGTGGTACAGCATAACTGTTATCATTATATACTTTGGGATTACGCTGTACCACCGTCAATGTGTGCCTATACTTTGAGCCAGACACTGACAATACTGCAGTACAACCCCTATCACTATATACTAAGCCAAACATTGATGTGGTGTAGGCCTAACACTTCAGTGACTGGCTTAGTACGTAGTAGGGATGCACCGAAATGAAAATTCTGGACCAAAACTGAAAATTCTGCATTCATTTGGCAAAAAACTTTTAAAATACTTTATTAAAAGTAACACACCAACATTAGACAAAAAAAATCAATAACAATATTAATATATATATATACATATATATACATATATAATTAACAGCAATCACAATCCTATCATGCCCAGGTTCTAGCATGTACTGGCTGACTTAGCATGATAGGCATGTGATTGCTGTTTGCAATCATATATATCTATTAATACTGTTGTTGAATTTTTCCTGTCCAATTTTGGTATGTAATTTACTTTTAATAAAAGTGTTGTTAACACACCACAGTTGGACAAAAAAAAAATGATAACAGCAATCACACTCCTATCATGCCTAGACAGCCTCCCTATGCCATGCTATCCCCCCACACTTCCATGCAATCTCAAACCCTCATTCACAAACATTCATCATAAACTATAGCATAACACCCATCACTCTCACACACTTGCTAATATTTTCCTACCTTTCCTCTGGCACTGTCACTTTTCCTCCTCCTCTTCATTCTTCCTCTTCTGTGTCCCTTCCTTCCGGTGCAGAGAGCGCGGAAGACGGTGGGCGTGGCTTCAGTGTTGTGGGCCGGGATTTGACATCAAGTCCCGACGCACAGCCACAGTTGCCGCGCGGATCGTTTTTGGAGGCGTGCCGGCACCCCTCAGTGAGCGGCACTCCAGGCGGACCGCCCCCCGCCAGGTACGCTACCGGCACGGCGCCAGTCCCGGTGGCAGCCGCTTAGTTTTTAACTTTGCGGCTGCCATGAATGTTCGCCTGCCGGCCACCCGGCCAGCCCGCAGGCCCGGATTCAGGGCGGCCTGGGGGGTAATTGCCCCCCTGCCCCCCGGCCCAGCACGCCCCTGGCCAAACCTTACATTGTAAAGTATATTTGAAAAACACATCAGTCTTATTAGGATACATAGTTCCTAATATCACTATAGCCCATGACATCATATAATGAGCTAGAATAGAAGAAGGCTCCAGGCACGCAGGGGTTCCATCAGACAGATTTATTGTAGGAAACAGACAACAACGTTTCGACCTCACAATGAGGTCTTTATCAAGTTGATAAAGACCTCATTGTGAGGTCGAAACGTTGTTGTCTGTTTCCTACAATAAATCTGTCTGATGGAACCCCTGCGTGCCTGGAGCCTTCTTCTATTCTTGATTTACTAGGGAGCTGGCCCTTCCTGGCACAGCTAAGCACCTGAGTTCCTGTGGGGAGTGAGTGCAGATTCCTAATTCTGGTGACGATCATATAATGAGCTGGCACAGAGAGCGCCAGTATAATTTGTATAATGCGGAAAAAAAAACATCTTAAGATGAAATTCACAGTTTTCAAATGTATTTAAATAAATTAGAGCTAAAATGTAAGATGGAGGCTGGGGTAGAAGGATGTGTGAGGTGCGTGTATAATCAGTGGCTTTGTGCAGATGTAAGTGTATGGTTTTAGTATATTGTATATAGTATATTGTAGTGTATGTTTATGTGTTTAAGAGCATGGTGTTACGCAGTGGCTATGTGTATGTATGTGTAAGTGTATGGTGTTGGAGGGGCTATGTGCATGCATGCATACGTGTTTGATTTTAAAGTGGTGAGTGCATGTAAGTGAATGGTGTTATGGAGGGGCTGTATGTATGTATGTGTTAGTTTAGAGCTGCCCCGGATCATCATCATATCCCCAACATCCTAATTCCAGATCAGTGAAATTAGGCCAGTCCATGAAATTACTCGATTTGGTCATGATAAAGGGAACTCTCCACACACCCCTTTTCAGCTACAGACGATCATGTCCAAAAAGGAAAGGGCAATAAATTATAGTTTTATAATATGTAGGTTTAGGAACAGTACTACATTAAAAAGAGCATATGTAACAAATGCGTTCCTGAACAAATACCATCTACTAAAAGGGGCAACATTAAAATTCAACCATGCTTGTGACGGGAACTCTGAACCATTATATTTTCTCTGATACCATTCACATGAAGTCCCACCTAGAATCTTCCTCATTTCTTAACCCTTTGGGTTTCTAATGTCTGAAGCATAAATTGCTACAGTTATGTTGGATTCATGGTCATGCTGCCCTTGTGCTTGTAGCTTCAGGACTTTCTTTATCTATGGCCTGTAAAAGTAAATAAAAGAGCAAAAGAATGTAATGGGGGTATATTGTAAAATTGATCAACAAAAAGAACCCGTAGGCACAATGCTTCATTCCCACCAGGAGCCCAGTAAATACAAAAAAATCCACACACACTAAAAACATAAGGCTATAAATATGTCTTGTGTTGCCATGGGCAATTCAACTCTCTGTTTAATAATTGTTTTAGGCTTTATGTTTTCATGTTCCCTTTAAAATCAAACCTACTGAAATACACATTATCCAGGTTCATGGATCACATGAGTGGCTGTAGGAAGATGTTGTGACAATGTCATATCCACTACTGTGTTCCTGTGTTCAGAACCAATACACGAGTAAATACATGTCTGAAGAATAAGTGATCATCCATACAAAGTGATTTCTGATCTCTAAATAAGATACTTTACACATTGTATCCAGAATTAGCAGTTCTGGTCTATACGAAGAGGTTAAATTGTAACATGTATGATGTTACTTATGCTCACAATTACCTCTAAGCACATATCCAGACTGTTTTTGCCCAGTACTATTCATGGTGTTGATTGTTTAAAATAAGAAGTAAAATGATATGTCCCTGCTTGACTACAATCCCACGTACCTTTTTAGCTATGTATTTACAAAAAATGCAATTTTGGCATAGTATTGTGCTCCTGCCTTTGTGTGTGTGGCATGAAGATGTCTCATGTTGAGTCACACTATGGTCAGAAGCAATGTTCCATCTAATTTTTCTTAGGTGGCGTGCGCAGAAAATTTCTCTTGTGCAAAAATTTTCCCAGAGCCAAAATTATGTGCGCACAATATCCGCACCGCATAAAGTATCAAAAAGGTTACCCATTTGAAAACACGTAAAAACCCTGGTATGTATCAACTCTCTCTCTATAACGTTCTTTATAATCGAAAATTATACAATCTTAAAAATGTCTTATGAAGTGTTCCGTAGTGCAGGTGTAATAGCCAGTTCATGCATTAAAATTGCATGATTTTGTCAAAGGGATTTGGGTCACTCTGCCAGCATCAGCCAATGAAACCATGCACCCCTCATCAGGGGCGGGCTGGGCCGGGGGGCAGGGGGGCAATTGCCCCCCAGGCCGCCCGAAATCTATTCTAAACGGCCGCTGGGTGCTGATGCCGCCGGCCGGCGCTACTATCATACTTTTTTTTTTTTTACTTACATTTAAAAAAAGTATGAAAGCAGCGCCGGCCAGCTGGCAGAATCAGCACCCAGCGGCCGTGTGCGATGGCCGCCTAGTGGGATGGGAGCAGTGCCAGCATGAGGGGTGAAAGCTCCGCCCCCTCGCACGGAGCTTTCACCCCTGACGCTGCTAGCCTGCTCCCATCACTATGCGGCCAATCCAATCTAAACGGCCGATGCGTGCTGCTGATGCCGCCGGCCGGCGATACTTTATTTTTTTTTTATTTAATATGGCAAGCCGGATTGGCTCCGGCTGGCGGCATCAGCAGCACGCGTCGGCCGTTTAGATTAGATTGGCCGCATAGTGATGGGAGCAGGCTAGCAGCGTCAGGGCTGGAAGCTCCGCCCCCTCGCACTCAGACTGCTGGGGAACCGGATGTCAGAGAGACAACGTGGAAAACGGCAGTCTGCAGCTACCAAGGGACGAAGGTCTACACGAAAAAGTGGAGCAAAGTACAAGGTTATTAAACAAATGTATTTTTGTACATTATAAAATATTTTTTAGTATTCGTTAAAAAAAACAAAAAAAAAAACCGGTAGTGTCACCTCTGTCCCCAATCAGAACCTCCCAGTGTCACCTCTGTCCCCTTTCAGCTCCCCATATCATTGATGTCCCCCACCATCAGCCCCAACCAGTGTCACCTCTGTCAATCAGCCCCTCCATGTCATCACTCTCCCCATTCAGCTCTCCAGTGTCACCTCTGTCCCCATTCAGCCCTCCATGTCATTACTGTCACCATTCAGCTCTCCAGTGTCACCTCTGTCCCCAATCCGCCCCTTCCAGTGTCACCTCTGTCCCCATTCAGTCCCCCATGTCATTACTGTCCCCATTCAGCTCTCCAGTGTCACCTCTGTCCCCATTCAGCCCCCCATGTCATTACTGTCCCCATTCAGCTCTCCAGTGTCACCTCTGTCCCCATTCAGCCCCCCATGTCATTACTGTCCCCATTCAGCTCTCCAGTGCCACCTCTGTCCCCAATCAGCCCCTCCATGTCATTACTGTCCACATTCAGCTCCCCAGTGCCACCTCTGTCCCCAATCAGCCCCTCCATGTCATTACTGTCCCCATTCAGCTCTCCAGTGTCACCTCTGTCCCCATTCAGCCCCCTTGTCATTACTGTCACCATTCAGCTCTCCAGTGTCACCTCTGTCCCCATTCAGCCCCCCATGTCATTACTGTCACCATTCAGCTCTCCAGTGTCACCTCTGTCCCCATTCAGCCCCCCATGTCATTACTGTCACCATTCAGCTCTCCAGTGTCACCTCTGTCCCCATTCAGCCCCCCATGTCATTACTGTCCACATTCAGCACTCCAGTGTCACCTCTGTCCCCAGTCAGCCCTTCCAGGGAATTTATATTTGGAATGTGACAGCTGTGAATGTTAGCTGTGACCTACATCTCCCATGATGAACATTCACCAAAAATGTAAATAATGCTGGCTGAGCATCTTGG
Organism: Spea bombifrons; assembly: GCF_027358695.1. Lineage (NCBI taxonomy): Eukaryota > Metazoa > Chordata > Amphibia > Anura > Pelobatidae > Spea > Spea bombifrons. The sequence goes on from NC_071087.1 coordinate 87,109,340, forward strand.
GGAGTGTAGTCCACATTGCTGTGTATGTATAGTGATGGGGAGGCATATACTCTGTATAGCGATGGCAGCTTTGCTATGTTATTGCTATGTTATTACTTATGGCTGATTTTTTTAAAAAAGTAAATACCTTCCTACTGCTATTTGACCACACTTCCCATGATGCTCATCTGGCATAATGTGAGACTTTCCTGCCTGAGCATAATGGGACTTGAAGTCACCATGTTCATCTGGTATTGACTGCAGACCTTATTATGCCCAGCCAGCCAAGTCTTTCATGATGCTGGCTTTGCATTATGGAGTGCAGTCCATTGCAGCAGTATGTATTGGAAGTTACACTGCACAACTCTACTGCATTTGTCTGGCTCACTAGATATTTATGCTGTACTACTGTTTGTGTCTGACTCAGTCTATAATGATAGGAGTTATGCTGTACTGTCAGTGTTTGGCTCACGGTATCTCCCCCTTTTTTATGGGTTTGTTGTATGTTTTAGTTGCATTGATTGCATTTATTGTTTCTATCTAATACTTCAAGATTTATTAAATGCTTTATTTTTATACTTCACATGTGTGATCTAAGTATTAAAATTTTCGAATGCAGTTTAACTATGAAAAACACTGTCTAATTTGGTTATTTATTTGGTGGCCTAGTGTTGTAGGTAGCTTGAGTGTTAAATTTAAATATGTTAAACCACATTTGTCTTGCTTTATTACATCAATATGCGTTAGAAAATCAGGAAAAGATGGACATGTATGGTGGGCTGATTCGCTGGTGCAAAGGGCCACTTGACTTGACTTGCCCCCCAGGCCTTAGGCTGCCAGCCCTCCCCTGCCCCTCATACCTTGGAGTCAGACCTTCAGGGTGGTTGGGGCTTATTCAAATCTGACTGGAATGTGGCTTCCCTTTCGTGCTAAGCTTTATTTCTTTTTCCTCTTTCGCGATCAATGCAGGAAGAGCTGCTACGTATATTTGGAACAACTGTTGTGCCCTGGAGAACCTGCTCAAAATCCTTTGGCAACGCACAGGTTGATGAGAAGCTGGATGAGAAAATCATCTATGAAGCGCATTAGGCTTGTCAGAATAGCATGCTATAAATTGGTCCTCCACAGTCTACGTAACATGAGTAAAAATGTTACAAATGCTAAAATGTTACATTTAATTTTCAGGGAGCAGGGATAGTGAACAGGTTGGAAAGAGAAGATAGAGGCAGCACCCGTTCTTGTTGTTGGTAGTAAAGTGGTGTTTTTCTGTTCCAAGTTTTTCTGTTCTGCCACAATACACCCCCACGTCTGAGGGCTCAGCTAACAGCACAGACCTGTGGGATAAAACAAGCAGTGTGTCCTGCATCAATTGTCTATTTTGTCACATTAACGGCTCAGTGGAGTTTTCTATCCCAGTTTGGAGTTAATGGAAGTATGGAAAATGCTACACCCAATCGCAAATGGAGTCTTGCTGAGCCAATAGAGACGCAACTCCCACCTAGGAAGTGACTTGACGTGGCACATTAAGGAACTTCACATAAAATGAATTATTTAAGTGTGTGTGTGTATTATTATTATTATTATTATTATTATTTTATATTCCTTTGGAATGTAGCCTTCTGCTTTCCCTCCTCCAGTGTGAGGATTCATGGACTGTTGTACAAAAGCAAACATAGGGGTTTAATTTGAGTGAATTTGCAGCTCTGGACAAGATAGAAGAAACAAAAACTGTCTGCGCTTCTTAAGCTAGGTTTCCATTTGGTTTTTTTTTTGCTAAAAACGCCTATAAAAACGCCAATAGCGCCACCTGGCGTTTTTTTTGTGAAAAACGGCTGCAGCCAGATGTTAGCTGTAATTCAATAGCAAATCGCAAAATGCCATTTCCACTTGGCGTTTTTCTGTTTGGCGTTTTTTCAGTCCTCTTTGGCGTTTTTCTGCTTTTTTGGGCTCTGTGGCAGTTTTTCAAAATTGCAGCATGTTGACACTCTGGCGTTTTTTGCAAGAAATCTTGGCTTTTTTTCTCCAATAGAAGTCTATGGGAGAGAAAAAACCCCATGAAAAAGGCATGTGGGTTTATTGCCTTGGCGTTTTTTATGGCGTTTTTTCCACAGTTACAATGCAGAGGATGGACCCAGTATCTGTGTGTCCTACGAGAAATAGGCTGAAAACAAACAGTTTCACACAAAACAAAGTCCTGGACTGCTTCATATTGAATTTTACACCATTTGGAACAAACATGCCATTACAAACAAACATACGCGACCGGATCCTGCGTGCCAAAAGCAACAGCAAACAATTTGCACCATCATTTGGGGCCAATTTTCACAGAGGAGCAGACATTCGAAATAAAGCATGCCTTACAAACCACAGAAAAGAGACAAAAGGGTCTACCAAGTAAATGACATCAGGAGAGGGCAGATACTTGCCATTTATCCTAATCCCTTTTAGCTGGGTGAAACTTCTAACTTGTAAAGGCTGGAAAAACTGCCTAAGGTCAAAAAAAGCAATTTCCACAGAAAGGCTAAAACGCCAGAAAAAACTGCAGAAAAAACGCCAAAACGCAGGTAAATGCAGTGGCAGTTTTCTTGGCAGTTTTCCTGGCGTTTTTCATCAAGAAAAAAACGCCGGACAAAAACCCAAGTGGAAACCTAGCCTTACCCTAATAAAGTTGGCAACAAATATATAAACATAATATAAATGAGAGGTTTTGGTTATATGAATTGGCCAAAGCATAATTAAGCTCACCCGCCACGTCAAGGCACACTCTCAATAGGGTGAGAACCTACTCTCACCTCCTACATAGTGGGCACACAAAACTGACATTTTTTTCTTTTCCCTGGACAAGATAGTCCTGGCTATTTGTGGATTGTTGCTATAACAGACCACCTCAATATCAGAAGCACGACAGAGACCTGATTTAAACGCCTTGACTTTGCTATACATTCTAATTGCCAAAATATTAATACCTTTCTGCAGCGTAAAGAGCTTGGCTGGCCCTGTATAATGCATAGCTAAGTCAATGAGATGTCGCTGAAAAATCCCTGACCATTTAATTATGCACTATACAGGAGCAGCACAGCCATTCTAGAAAGAGGAACCTGTAAGTATGGGCAATATGGACTCTCCCGTCACCCCTCCTTCCAGGGAATACTCTCCAATTAAGGAAGTGACTGCTGGGGACTTTCTCCCGCTTGATGAGCCAAGACAGGCTTATCTTAGTCAAGCAGCAGCTGCCCCTCAGCCCCAGCCTCCTGATAGGTGGGTGGTGTCACCTGACCAGGGCCAACCAATCAGAGAGGGGGGAACCTGGGCCGGCTCTTGATTGGTTGCTGGAGTCAGCTGACAAGGCTCAGCCAATCAGGGGCTGCCCCTCAGCCCTAGCCTCCTGATTGGTGGGTGGTGTCACCTGACCAGGGCCGACCAATCAGAGAGGGGGGGACCTGGGCCGGCTCCTGATTGGTTGCTGGAGTCAGCTGACTAGGCTCAGCCAATCAGGGGCTGCCCCTCAGCCCTAGCTTCCTGATTGGTGGGTGGTGTCACCTGACCAGGGCCGACCAATCAGAGAGGGGGGGCCTGGGCCGGCTCCTGATTGGTTGCTGGAGTCAGCTGACTAGGCTCAGCCAATCAGGGGCTGCCCCTCAGCCCTAGCCTCCTGATTGGTGGATGGTGTCACCTGACCAAGGCTGACCAATCAGAGAGGGGGGGAACTTGGGCCGGCTCCTGATTGGTTGCTGGATTCAGCTGACTAGGCTCAGCCATTCAGGGGCTGCCCCTCAGCCCTAGCCTCCTGATTGGTGGGTGGTGTCACCTGACCAGGGCCGACCAATCAGAGAGGGGGGGACCTGGGCCGGCTCCTGATTGGTTGCTGGAGTCAGCTGACTAGGCTCAGCCAATCAGGGGCTGCCCCTCAGCCCTAGCCTCCTGATTGGTGGGTGGTGTCACCTGACCAGGGCAGACCAATCAGAGAGGGGGGGACCTGGGCCGGCTCCTGATTGGTTGCTGGAGTCAGCTGACTAGGCTCAGCCAATCAGGGGCTGCCCCTCAGCCCTAGCCTCCTGATTGGTGGGTGGTGTCACCTGACCAGGGCTGACCAATCAGAGAGGGGGGAACCTGGGCCGGCTCCTGATTGGTTGCTGGAGTCAGCTGACTAGGCTCAGCCAATCAGGGGCTGCCCCTCAGCCCTAGCCTCCTGATTGGTGGGTGGTGTCACCTGACCAGGGCCGACCAATCAGAGAGGGGGGACCTGGGCCGGCTCCTGATTGGTTGCTGGAGTCAGCTGACTAGGCTCAGCCAATCAGGGGCTGCCTCTCAGCCCTAGCCTCCTGATTGGTGGGTGGTGTCACCTGACCAGGGCCAACCAATCAGAGAGAGGGGAACCTGGGCCGGCTCCTGATTGGTTGCTGGAGTCAGCTGACTAGGCTCAGCCAATCAGGGGCTGCCCCTCAGCCCTAGCCTCCTGATTGGTGGGTGGTATCACCTGACCAGGGCCGGCCAATCAGAGAGGGGGGAACCTGGGCCGGCTCCTGATTGGCTGCTGGAGTCAGCTGACTAGGCTCAGCCAATCAGGGGCTGCCCCTCAGCCCTAGCCTCCTGATTGGTGGGTGGTGTCACCTGACCAGGGCCGACCAATCAGAGAGGGGGGGACCTGGGCCGGCTGCCCCTCAGCCCTAGCCTCCTGATTGGTGGGTGGTGTCACCTGACCAGGGCTGGCCAATCAGAGAGGGGGGGACCTGGGCCGGCTCCTGATTGGTTGCTGGAGTCAGCTGACTAGGCTCAGCCAATCAGGGGCTGCCCCTCAGCCCTAGCCTCCTGATTGGTGGGTGGTGTCACCTGACCAGCGCCGACCAATCAGAGAGGGGGGACCTGGGCCGGCTCCTGATTGGTTGCTGGAGTCAGCTGACTAGGCTCAGCCAATCAGGGGCTGCTCCTCAGCCCTAGCCTCCTGATTGGTGGGTGGTGTCACCTGATCAGGGCCGACCAATCAGAGAGGGGGGACCTAGGCCGGCTCCTGATTGGCTGCTGGAGTCAGCTGACTAGGCTCAGCCAATCAGGGGCTGCCCCTCAGCCCTAGCCTCCTGATTGGTGGGTGGTGTCACCTGACCAGGGCTGACCAATCAGAGAGGGGGGAACCTGGGCCGGCTCCTGATTGGTTGCTGGAGTCAGCTGACTAGGCTCAGCCAATCAGGGGCTGCCCCTCAGCCCTAGCCTCCTGATTGGTGGGTGGTGTCACCTGACCAGGGCTGGCCAATCAGAGAGGGGGGAACCTGGGCCGGCTCCTGATTGGCTGCTGGAGTCAGCTGACTAGGCTCAGCCAATCAGGGGCTGCCCCTCAGCCCTAGCCTCCTGATTGGTGGGTGGTATTATTTTATACTTTATTATCATTTATGAATTATTATTAATTATAACATTGTTAAAGGAATCATTAATAATGATATTACCGGCGTGGGAATGAGCCGGCAGTAGCTGGACTCGAACACACGAGCAACGGGGCGGAAGTCCAACACCTTAACCACAACTCCAGGTCAGAGATACTGGGGTGTGGCTGTCTCTGTAGCCTATTGGTTTAGGTCTTAGCGTGATTTTAGTTTAGCTTTAGGTGATTCCCTGAGGCTTATTTTTTACGTGGATCACCATGTAGACCAAAATTTAAGCCATATTGTCTCTGCCCCTACAAGCCACCATTCTTTAGTTTATTTAGTGTTTGTTTGGAAGTCAGGCCAGCTAGAGGACTGTATTGTATAAAGGATTGATTTTTCTCACCCTTGCTGTCCAATCCTTGTAGCCTAATGGCTAAGGTGTTGGGTCTGATACCTTGAGGTCCTGAGTTCGATTCCCCTAGGCTTCTACTGTGTCTGTTGTTTTGGTTTTTAAGTATCTTATCTTCAATGGTGAGTTGAACATTTCCTTTCACTGTAACTCATCTACTACTCATAGTTTCCTCAGAGAATTGTGTTGCTTCTTTACATGTAGAGATACATATAGCTTATTGGTTTTGAATTGTTGTTTCAATGTTTCTTCCTTTTTTCTTTGGTTTTTTTTTTTTGTTTTTTTTTTCTTCCTTACTTCTGTTTTTGCCATTGTCTTCATCCCTTTTCCCAAGGCCGGTATCTCTTACTCTTCTAGCATATCCTCTCTCATTGTTTTATAACATTTTGTTGTTGAGGTTTTTGTTGTTGTTGTTAGAATCTTGTTGGATCAGCATGAGTTAATATTCATTGTACATATTCCAGATAATGAAACATGTCACATAAATTATACAATGTTTTGTTCAGTATAGCATAGGCAATGTAATCAAAGTACAGATTTGAAACATAAGAAAATCCAATGCCCCTCAACCCTAGCCTCCTGATTGGTGGGTGGTATCACCTGACCAAGGCTGACCAATCAGAGAGGGGTCAAACTGGGCCGGCTCCTGATTGGTTGCTGTAGTAACTCATCTACTACTCATAGTTTCCTCAGAGAATTGTGTTGCTTCTTTACATGTAGAGATACATATAGTTTATTGGTTTTGAATTGTTGTTTCAGCATTTCTTCCTTTTTTTCTTTGTGTTTTTTTTTTTTTTTCTTCCTTACTTTTGTTTTTACCATTGTCTTCATCCCTTTTGCCAAGGCCGGTATCTCTTACTCTTCTAGCCTATCCTCTCTCATTGTTTTCCTGTTTTTACCCATGTTCTCTGGTTTGCAATTCACTTTTTACCCTTTTTTTTGGCTTATAACATTTTGTTGTTGAGGTTTCTGTTGTTGTTGTTAGAATCTTGTTGGATCAGCATGAGTTAATATTCATTGTACATATTCCAGATAATGAAACATGTCACATAAATTATACAATGTTTTGTTCAGTATAGCATAGGCAATGTAATCAAAGTACAGATTTGAAACATAAGAAAATCCAATGCAATCCCTAGCCTCCTGAATGGTGGGTGGTATCACCTGACCAAGGCTGACCAATCAGAGAGGGGGGAACCTGGGCCGGCTCCTGATTGGTTGCTGGAGTCAGCTGACTAGGCTCAGCCAATCAGGGGCTGCCCCTCAGCCCTAGCCTCCTGATTGGTGGATGGTGTCACCTGACCAAGGCTGACCAATCAGAGAGGGGGGGAACTTGGGCCGGCTGCTGATTGGTTGCTGGAGTCAGCTGACTAGGCTCAGCCAATCAGGGGCTGCCCCTCAGCCCTAGCCTCCTGATTGGTGGGTGGTGTCACCTGACCAGGGCCGACCAATCAGAGAGGGGGGGACCTGGGCCGGCTCCTGATTGGTTGCTGGAGTCAGCTGACTAGGCTCAGCCAATCAGGGGCTGCCCCTCAGCCCTAGCCTCCTGATTGGTGGGTGGTGTCACCTGACCAGGGCTGACCAATCAGAGAGGGGGGAACCTGGGCCGGCTCCTGATTGGCTGCTGGAGTCAGCTGACTAGGCTCAGCCAATCAGGGGCTGCCCCTCAGCCCTAGCCTCCTGATTGGTGGGTGGTGTCACCTGACCAGGGCCGACCAGTCAGAGAGGGGGGGACCTGGGCCGGCTCCTGATTGGTTGCTGGAGTCAGCTGACTAGGCTCAGCCAATCAGGGGCTGCCCCTCAGCCCTAGCCTCCTGATTGGTGGGTGGTGTCACCTGACCAGGGCTGACCAATCAGAGAGGGGGGAACCTGGGCCGGCTCCTGATTGGTTGCTAGAGTCAGCTGACTAGGCTCAGCCAATCAGGGGCTGCCCCTCAGCCCTAGCCTCCTGATTGGTGGGTGGTGTCACCTGACCAGGGCCGACCAATCAGAGAGGGGGGGACCTGGGCCGGCTCCTGATTGGTTGCTGGAGTCAGCTGACTAGGCTCAGCCAATCAGGGGCTGCCCCTCAGCCCTAGCCTCCTGATTGGTGGGTGGTGTCACCTGATCAGGGCCGACCAATCAGAGAGGGGGGGACCTGGGCCGGCTCCTGATTGGCTGCTGGAGTCAGCTGACTAGGCTCAGCCAATCAGGGGCTGCCCCTCAGCCCTAGCCTCCTGATTGGTGGGTGGTGTCACCTGACCAGGGCTGACCAATCAGAGAGGGGGGAACCTGGGCCGGCTCCTGATTGGTTGCTGGAGTCAGCTGACTAGGCTCAGCCAATCAGGGGCTGCCCCTCAGCCCTAGCCTCCTGATTGGTGGGTGGTGTCACCTGACCAGGGCTGGCCAATCAGAGAGGGGGGAACCTGGGCCGGCTCCTGATTGGCTGCTGGAGTCAGCTGACTAGGCTCAGCCAATCAGGGGCTGCCCCTCAGCCCTAGCCTCCTGATTGGTGGGTGGTATTATTTTATACTTTATTATTATTTATGAATTATTATTAATTATAACATTGTTAAAGGAATCATTAATAATGAGATTACCGGCGTGGGAATGAGCCGGCAGTAGCTGGACTCGAACTCACGAGCAACGGGGCGGAAGTCCAACACCTTAACCACAACTCCAGGTCAGAGATACTGGGGTGTGGCTGTCTCTGTAGCCTATTGGTTTAGGTCTTAGCGTGATTTTAGTTTAGCTTTAGGTGATTCCCTGAGGCTTATTTTTTACGTGGATCACCATGTAGACCAAAATTTAAGCCATATTGTCTCTGCCCCTACAAGCCACCATTCTTTAGTTTATTTAGTGTTTGTTTGGAAGTCAGGCCAGCTAGAGGACTGTATTGTATAAAGGATTGATTTTTCTCACCCTTGCTGTCCAATCCTTGTAGCCTAATGGCTAAGGTGTTGGGTCTGATACCTTGTGGTCCTGAGTTCGATTCCCCTAGGCTTCTACTGTGTCTGTTGTTTTGGTTTTTAAGTAAGCACATAGACCAAAATATAAGCCATTTTGTCTTTGCCCTTACAAGCCACCCTACTTTAGTTTATTTAGTGCATTCGTTTGGGAGTCAGGCTAGCTAAAGGGCTAGTAAGCCCTTATACCTGTTCTCTGTGGTGCAATGGTTGAGATGGTGGATTTCGGCACTCCCATATGGCCATGTAGCGTAATGGTTAAGGAGCTGAGCTGGCATGCTTAAGGTCCAGGGTTCAATTCCCTTGTGCTCCAACTTGAACTTTCTCTCAGCTCTCTTCTACATTGTGGCTTTTTTTGTTGTTGTTGTTGGGTTACGGAGAAAAAAAGCTATTGTTAGCAACCAGGTAGACCAAAACACAAGCCACCCAGTTCATGCATTTAAATTGAATGATTTACTCAAAGGGATTTGGGTCACTCTGTCAGCATTAGCTATTTTCCCCACATTTGGATATTTATATCATCGTTCACAGGCCATACAAAATCATCATACAAATGACCCCTGCATTGTATATTTATCCCACCATACATCCCCACATTGTCTATTGATTTATGTGATGACCCTCAGCCAGCCCTACATGTAAATGAATGCCCCATTGCCCCCCACACCCTTGGGTATTGTCCTCATCCATTTTCTTTGAGGAATCCAGGTGCTGTGGTTGCAATGGGATGTGACTGATTGGCTGAACCTGGTCAAGTGACCCCACCAGCCAACCAGGCATTGGGAATGAGACCCAGGGTGGGGGAATTTAAGCTTCACTTGCAGCCCTTGGTTCTTTTGATGTTCATTTTCTTTGAGAAATCCAGGTGCTGTGGTTGCATTGGGATGTGTCCAGGCCAGGGCTTATCTTTGTAGAGTATTTCCCCTGTCTCTGTTTTTGCATTGCCATTGGCCCTGTTCTTTTGTGTTTTAGTTGTTTTTTCCTGCTTCCACCTTTGCTGTTACTGAAGGCACAAGGCGTCTCAGACCCTATCGTCTCCAACAATACTAATGTCTTTTCCTTCACTTATCACGAGTAGTTCTTCTTCTTTCCATAGCTTTAACGTGTCCTGTTCAATCCCTTTTCTGTTGTGTTGTGTCTTTGAAGCTAACGTTCCCTCACTTTATTAGTCTCTACTGCTTCAGCTGGAAGGCTGTTCCATTTCTCTACCACTCTAGGAGTAAAACTTCTTTACATTACATCTAAACCTCTAACTCACTAGTTTCAGATTATGACCTTGTTTAACAATTTCTCCTCTTTTGAAACAAACATCCCTCCTGTGATTTGTTTAATGCCTTTAAGGATTCCAAGTATTTTCTCCAAGCTTATACATATCGAGATTCCCTAGTCTTTTCTGTTCCTGCGTTATTCTTATCTTCAATGGTGAGTTGAACATTTCCTTTCACTGTAACTCATCTACTACTCATAGTTTCCTCAGAGAATTGTGTTGCTTCTTTACATGTAGAGATACATATAGCTTATTGGTTTTGAATTGTTGTTTCAATGTTTCTTCCTTTTTTCTTTGGTTTTTTTTTTTTTGTTTTTTTTTTCTTCCTTACTTTTGTTTTTGCCATTGTCTTCATCCCTTTTCCCAAGGCCGGTATCTCTTACTCTTCTAGCATATCCTCTCTCATTGTTTTATAACATTTTGTTGTTGAGGTTTTTGTTGTTGTTGTTAGAATCTTGTTGGATCAGCATGAGTTAATATTCATTGTACATATTCCAGATAATGAAACATGTCACATAAATTATACAATGTTTTGTTCAGTATAGCATAGGCAATGTAATCAAAGTACAGATTTGAAACATAAGAAAATCCAATGCCCCTCAACCCTAGCCTCCTGATTGGTGGGTGGTATCACCTGACCAAGGCTGACCAATCAGAGAGGGGTCAAACTGGGCCGGCTCCTGATTGGTTGCTGTAGTAACTCATCTACTACTCATAGTTTCCTCAGAGAATTGTGTTGCTTCTTTACATGTAGAGATACATATAGTTTATTGGTTTTGAATTGTTGTTTCAGCATTTCTTCCTTTTTTTCTTTGTGTTTTTTTTTTTTTTTTTTCTTCCTTACTTTTGTTTTTGCCATTGTCTTCATCCCTTTTCCCAAGGCCGGTATCTCTTACTCTTCTAGCCTATCCTCTCTCATTGTATTCCTGTTTTTACCCATGTTCTCTGGTTTGCAATTCACTTTTTACCCTTTTTTTTGGCTTATAACATTTTGTTGTTGAGGTTTCTGTTGTTGTTGTTAGAATCTTGTTGGATCAGCATGAGTTAATATTCATTGTACATATTCCAGATAATGAAACATGTCACATAAATTATACAATGTTTTGTTCAGTATAGCATAGGCAATGTAATCAAAGTACAGATTTGAAACATAAGAAAATCCAATGCAATCCCTAGCCTCCTGAATGGTGGGTGGTATCACCTGACCAAGGCTGACCAATCAGAGAGGGGGGAACCTGGGCCGGCTCCTGATTGGTTGCTGGAGTCAGCTGACTAGGCTCAGCCAATCAGGGGCTGCCCCTCAGCCCTAGCCTCCTGATTGGTGGATGGTGTCACCTGACCAAGGCTGACCAATCAGAGAGGGGGGGAACTTGGGCCGGCTGCTGATTGGTTGCTGGAGTCAGCTGACTAGGCTCAGCCAATCAGGGGCTGCCCCTCAGCCCTAGCCTCCTGATTGGTGGGTGGTGTCACCTGACCAGGGCCGACCAATCAGAGAGGGGGGGACCTGGGCCGGCTCCTGATTGGTTGCTGGAGTCAGCTGACTAGGCTCAGCCAATCAGGGGCTGCCCCTCAGCCCTAGCCTCCTGATTGGTGGGTGGTGTCACCTGACCAGGGCCGACCAATCAGAGAGGGGGGGACCTGGGCCGGCTCCTGATTGGTTGCTGGAGTCAGCTGACTAGGCTCAGCCAATCAGGGGCTGCCCCTCAGCCCTAGCCTCCTGATTGGTGGGTGGTGTCACCTGACCAGGGCTGACCAATCAGAGAGGGGGGAACCTGGGCCGGCTCCTGATTGGTTGCTGGAGTCAGCTGACTAGGCTCAGCCAATCAGGGGCTGCCCCTCAGCCCTAGCCTCCTGATTGGTGGGTGGTGTCACCTGACCAGGGCCGACCAATCAGAGAGGGGGGAACCTGGGCCGGCTCCTGATTGGTTGCTGGAGTCAGCTGACTAGGCTCAGCCAATCAGGGGCTGCCCCTCAGCCCTAGCCTCCTGATTGGTGGATGGTGTCACCTGACCAGGGCCGGCCAATCAGAGAGGGGGGAACCTGGGCCGGCTCCTGATTGGCTGCTGGAGTCAGCTGACTAGGCTCTGCCAATCAGGGGCTGCCCCTCAGCCCTAGCCTCCTGATTGGTGGGTGGTATTATTTTATACTTTATTATTATTTATGAATTATTATTAATTATAACATTGTTAAAGGAATCATTAATAATGAGATTACCGGCGTGGGAATGAGCCGGCAGTGGCTGGACTCGAACTCACGAGCAACGGGGCGGAAGTCCAACACCTTAACCACAACTCCAGGTCAGAGATACTGGGGTGTGGCTGTCTCTGTAGCCTATTGGTTTAGGTCTTAGCGTGATTTTAGTTTAGCTTTAGGTGATTCCCTGAGGCTTATTTTTTACGTGGATCACCATGTAGACCAAAATTTAAGCCATATTGTCTCTGCCCCTACAAGCCACCATTCTTTAGTTTATTTAGTGTTTGTTTGGAAGTCAGGCCAGCTAGAGGACTGTATTGTATAAAGGATTGATTTTTCTCACCCTTGCTGTCCAATCCTTGTAGCCTAATGGCTAAGGTGTTGGGTCTGATACCTTGTGGTCCTGAGTTCGATTCCCCTAGGCTTCTACTGTGTCTGTTGTTTTGGTTTTTAAGTAAGCACATAGACCAAAATATAAGCCATTTTGTCTTTGCCCTTACAAGCCACCCTACTTTAGTTTATTTAGTGCATTCGTTTGGGAGTCAGGCTAGCTAAAGGGCTAGTAAGCCCTTATACCTGTTCTCTGTGGTGCAATGGTTGAGATGGTGGATTTCGGCACTCCCATATGGCCATGTAGCGTAATGGTTAAGGAGCTGAGCTGGCATGCTTAAGGTCCAGGGTTCAATTCCCTTGTGCTCCAACTTGAACTTTCTCTCAGCTCTCTTCTACATTGTGGCTTTTTTTGTTGTTGTTGTTGGGTTACGGAGAAAAAAAGCTATTGTTAGCAACCAGGTAGACCAAAACACAAGCCACCCAGTTCATGCATTTAAATTGAATGATTTACTCAAAGGGATTTGGGTCACTCTGTCAGCATTAGCTATTTTCCCCACATTTGGATATTTATATCATCGTTCACAGGCCATACAAAATCATCATACAAATGACCCCTGCATTGTATATTTATCCCACCATACATCCCCACATTGTCTATTGATTTATGTGATGACCCTCAGCCAGCCCTACATGTAAATGAATGCCCCATTGCCCCCCACACCCTTGGGTATTGTCCTCATCCATTTTCTTTGAGGAATCCAGGTGCTGTGGTTGCAATGGGATGTGACTGATTGGCTGAACCTGGTCAAGTGACCCCACCAGCCAACCAGGCATTGGGAATGAGACCCAGGGTGGGGGAATTTAAGCTTCACTTGCAGCCCTTGGTTCTTTTGATGTTCATTTTCTTTGAGAAATCCAGGTGCTGTGGTTGCATTGGGATGTGTCCAGGCCAGGGCTTATCTTTGTAGAGTATTTCCCCTGTCTCTGTTTTTGCATTGCCATTGGCCCTGTTCTTTTGTGTTTTAGTTGTTTTTTCCTGCTTCCACCTTTGCTGTTACTGAAGGCACAAGGCGTCTCAGACCCTATCGTCTCCAACAATACTAATGTCTTTTCCTTCACTTATCACGAGTAGTTCTTCTTCTTTCCATAGCTTTAACGTGTCCTGTTCAATCCCTTTTCTGTTGTGTTGTGTCTTTGAAGCTAACGTTCCCTCACTTTATTAGTCTCTACTGCTTCAGCTGGAAGGCTGTTCCATTTCTCTACCACTCTAGGAGTAAAACTTCTTTACATTACATCTAAACCTCTAACTCACTAGTTTCAGATTATGACCTTGTTTAACAATTTCTCCTCTTTTGAAACAAACATCCCTCCTGTGATTTGTTTAATGCCTTTAAGGATTCCAAGTATTTTCTCCAAGCTTATACATATCGAGATTCCCTAGTCTTTTCTGTTCCTGCGTTATTCTTATCTTCAATGGTGAGTTGAACATTTCCTTTCACTGTAACTCATCTACTACTCATAGTTTCCTCAGAGAATTGTGTTGCTTCTTTACATGTAGAGATACATATAGCTTATTGGTTTTGAATTGTTGTTTCAATGTTTCTTCCTTTTTTCTTTGGTTTTTTTTTTTTTGTTTTTTTTTTCTTCCTTACTTTTGTTTTTGCCATTGTCTTCATCCCTTTTCCCAAGGCCGGTATCTCTTACTCTTCTAGCATATCCTCTCTCATTGTTTTATAACATTTTGTTGTTGAGGTTTTTGTTGTTGTTGTTAGAATCTTGTTGGATCAGCATGAGTTAATATTCATTGTACATATTCCAGATAATGAAACATGTCACATAAATTATACAATGTTTTGTTCAGTATAGCATAGGCAATGTAATCAAAGTACAGATTTGAAACATAAGAAAATCCAATGCCCCTCAACCCTAGCCTCCTGATTGGTGGGTGGTATCACCTGACCAAGGCTGACCAATCAGAGAGGGGTCAAACTGGGCCGGCTCCTGATTGGTTGCTGTAGTAACTCATCTACTACTCATAGTTTCCTCAGAGAATTGTGTTGCTTCTTTACATGTAGAGATACATATAGTTTATTGGTTTTGAATTGTTGTTTCAGCATTTCTTCCTTTTTTTCTTTGTGTTTTTTTTTTTTTTTTTTTCTTCCTTACTTTTGTTTTTGCCATTGTCTTCATCCCTTTTCCCAAGGCCGGTATCTCTTACTCTTCTAGCCTATCCTCTCTCATTGTTTTCCTGTTTTTACCCATGTTCTCTGGTTTGCAATTCACTTTTTACCCTTTTTTTTGGCTTATAACATTTTGTTGTTGAGGTTTCTGTTGTTGTTGTTAGAATCTTGTTGGATCAGCATGAGTTAATATTCATTGTACATATTCCAGATAATGAAACATGTCACATAAATTATACAATGTTTTGTTCAGTATAGCATAGGCAATGTAATCAAAGTACAGATTTGAAACATAAGAAAATCCAATGCAATCCATAGCCTCCTGAATGGTGGGTGGTATCACCTGACCAAGGCTGACCAATCAGAGAGGGGGGAACCTGGGCCGGCTCCTGATTGGTTGCTGGAGTCAGCTGACTAGGCTCAGCCAATCAGGGGCTGCCCCTCAGCCCTAGCCTCCTGATTGGTGGATGGTGTCACCTGACCAAGGCTGACCAATCAGAGAGGGGGGGAACTTGGGCCGGCTGCTGATTGGTTGCTGGAGTCAGCTGACTAGGCTCAGCCAATCAGGGGCTGCCCCTCAGCCCTAGCCTCCTGATTGGTGGGTGGTGTCACCTGACCAGGGCCGACCAATCAGAGAGGGGGGGACCTGGGCCGGCTCCTGATTGGTTGCTGGAGTCAGCTGACTAGGCTCAGCCAATCAGGGGCTGCCCCTCAGCCCTAGCCTCCTGATTGGTGGGTGGTGTCACCTGACCAGGGCCGACCAATCAGAGAGGGGGGGACCTGGGCCGGCTCCTGATTGGTTGCTGGAGTCAGCTGACTAGGCTCAGCCAATCAGGGGCTGCCCCTCAGCCCTAGCCTCCTGATTGGTGGGTGGTGTCACCTGACCAGGGCTGACCAATCAGAGAGGGGGGAACCTGGGCCGGCTCCTGATTGGTTGCTGGAGTCAGCTGACTAGGCTCAGCCAATCAGGGGCTGCCCCTCAGCCCTAGCCTCCTGATTGGTGGGTGGTGTCACCTGACCAGGGCCGACCAATCAGAGAGGGGGGAACCTGGGCCGGCTCCTGATTGGTTGCTGGAGTCAGCTGACTAGGCTCAGCCAATCAGGGGCTGCCCCTCAGCCCTAGCCTCCTGATTGGTGGATGGTGTCACCTGACCAGGGCCGGCCAATCAGAGAGGGGGGAACCTGGGCCGGCTCCTGATTGGCTGCTGGAGTCAGCTGACTAGGCTCTGCCAATCAGGGGCTGCCCCTCAGCCCTAGCCTCCTGATTGGTGGGTGGTATTATTTTATACTTTATTATTATTTATGAATTATTATTAATTATAACATTGTTAAAGGAATCATTAATAATGAGATTACCGGCGTGGGAATGAGCCGGCAGTGGCTGGACTCGAACTCACGAGCAACGGGGCGGAAGTCCAACACCTTAACCACAACTCCAGGTCAGAGATACTGGGGCGTGGCTGTCTCTGTAGCCTATTGGTTTAGGTCTTAGCGTGATTTTAGTTTAGCTTTAGGTGATTCCCTGAGGCTTATTTTTTACGTGGATCACCATGTAGACCAAAATTTAAGCCATATTGTCTCTGCCCCTACAAGCCACCATTCTTTAGTTTATTTAGTGTTTGTTTGGAAGTCAGGCCAGCTAGAGGACTGTATTGTATAAAGGATTGATTTTTCTCACCCTTGCTGTCCAATCCTTGTAGCCTAATGGCTAAGGTGTTGGGTCTGATACCTTGAGGTCCTGAGTTCGATTCCCCTAGGCTTCTACTGTGTCTGTTGTTTTGGTTTTTAAGTATCTTATCTTCAATGGTGAGTTGAACATTTCCTTTCACTGTAACTCATCTACTACTCATAGTTTCCTCAGAGAATTGTGTTGCTTCTTTACATGTAGAGATACATATAGCTTATTGGTTTTGAATTGTTGTTTCAATGTTTCTTCCTTTTTTCTTTGGTTTTTTTTTTTGTTTTTTTTTTTCTTCCTTACTTTTGTTTTTGCCATTGTCTTCATCCCTTTTCCCAAGGCCGGTATCTCTTACTCTTCTAGCATATCCTCTCTCATTGTTTTATAACATTTTGTTGTTGAGGTTTTTGTTGTTGTTGTTAGAATCTTGTTGGATCAGCATGAGTTAATATTCATTGTACATATTCCAGATAATGAAACATGTCACATAAATTATACAATGTTTTGTTCAGTATAGCATAGGCAATGTAATCAAAGTACAGATTTGAAACATAAGAAAATCCAATGCCCCTCAACCCTAGCCTCCTGATTGGTGGGTGGTATCACCTGACCAAGGCTGACCAATCAGAGAGGGGTCAAACTGGGCCGGCTCCTGATTGGTTGCTGTAGTAACTCATCTACTACTCATAGTTTCCTCAGAGAATTGTGTTGCTTCTTTACATGTAGAGATACATATAGTTTATTGGTTTTGAATTGTTGTTTCAGCATTTCTTCCTTTTTTTCTTTGTGTTTTTTTTTTTTTTTTTTCTTCCTTACTTTTGTTTTTACCATTGTCTTCATCCCTTTTCCCAAGGCCGGTATCTCTTACTCTTCTAGCCTATCCTCTCTCATTGTTTTCCTGTTTTTACCCATGTTCTCTGGTTTGCAATTCACTCTTTACCCTTTTTTTGGCTTATAACATTTTGTTGTTGAGGTTTCTGTTGTTGTTGTTAGAATCTTGTTGGATCAGCATGAGTTAATATTCATTGTACATATTCCAGATAATGAAACATGTCACATAAATTATACAATGTTTTGTTCAGTATAGCATAGGCAATGTAATCAAAGTACAGATTTGAAACATAAGAAAATCCAATGCAATCCCTAGCCTCCTGAAAGGTGGGTGGTATCACCTGACCAAGGCTGACCAATCAGAGAGGGGGGAACCTGGGCCGGCTCCTGATTGGTTGCTGGAGTCAGCTGACTAGGCTCAGCCAATCAGGGGCTGCCCCTCAGCCCTAGCCTCCTGATTGGTGGATGGTGTCACCTGACCAAGGCTGACCAATCAGAGAGGGGGGGAACTTGGGCCGGCTGCTGATTGGTTGCTGGAGTCAGCTGACTAGGCTCAGCCAATCAGGGGCTGCCCCTCAGCCCTAGCCTCCTGATTGGTGGGTGGTGTCACCTGACCAGGTCCGACCAATCAGAGAGGGGGGGACCTGGGCCGGCTCCTGATTGGTTGCTGGAGTCAGCTGACTAGGCTCAGCCAATCAGGGGCTGCCCCTCAGCCCTAGCCTCCTGATTGGTGGGTGGTGTCACCTGACCAGGGCCGACCAATCAGAGAGGGGGGGACCTGGGCCGGCTCCTGATTGGTTGCTGTAGTCAGCTGACTAGGCTCAGCCAATCAGGGGCTGCCCCTCAGCCCTAGCCTCCTGATTGGTGGGTGGTGTCACCTGACCAGGGCTGACCAATCAGAGAGGGGGGAACCTGGGCCGGCTCCTGATTGGTTGCTGGAGTCAGCTGACTAGGCTCAGCCAATCAGGGGCTGCCCCTCAGCCCTAGCCTCCTGATTGGTGAGTGGTGTCACCTGACCAGGGCCGACCAATCAGAGAGGGGGGGACCTGGGCCGGCTCCTGATTGGTTGCTGGAGTCAGCTGACTAGGCTCAGCCAATCAGGGGCTGCCTCTCAGCCCTAGCCTCCTGATTGGTGGGTGGTGTCACCTGACCAGGGCCGACCAATCAGAGAGAGGGGAACCTGGGCCGGCTCCTGATTGGTTGCTGGAGTCAGCTGACTAGGCTCAGCCAATCAGGGGCTGCCCCTCAGCCCTAGCCTCCTGATTGGTGGGTGGTATCACCTGACCAGGGCTGGCCAATCAGAGAGGGGGGAACCTGGGCCGGCTCCTGATTGGCTGCTGGAGTCAGCTGACTAGGCTCAGCCAATCAGGGGCTGCCCCTCAGCCCTAGCCTCCTGATTGGTGGGTGGTGTCACCTGACCAGGGCCGACCAATCAGAGAGGGGGGGACCTGGGCCGGCTCCTGATTGGTTGCTGGAGTCAGCTGACTAGGCTCAGCCAATCAGGGGCTGCCCCTCAGCCCTAGCCTCCTGATTGGTGGGTGGTGTCACCTGACCAGGGCTGACCAATCAGAGAGGGGGGAACCTGGGCCGGCTCCTGATTGGTTGCTAGAGTCAGCTGACTAGGCTCAGCCAATCAGGGGCTGCCCCTCAGCCCTAGCCTCCTGATTGGTGGGTGGTGTCACCTGACCAGGGCTGACCAATCAGAGAGGGGGGAACCTGGGCCGGCTCCTGATTGGTTGCTGGAGTCAGCTGACTAGGCTCAGCCAATCAGGGGCTGCCCCTCAGCCCTAGCCTCCTGATTGGTGGGTGGTGTCACCTGATCAGGGCCGACCAATCAGAGAGGGGGGGGGACCTGGGCCGGCTCCTGATTGGCTGCTGGAGTCAGCTGACTAGGCTCAGCCAATCAGGGGCTGCCCCTCAGCCCTAGCCTCCTGATTGGTGGGTGGTGTCACCTGACCAGGGCCGACCAATCAGAGAGGGGGGAACCTGGGCCGGCTCCTGATTGGTTGCTGGAGTCAGCTGACTAGGCTCAGCCAATCAGGGGCTGCCCCTCAGCCCTAGCCTCCTGATTGGTGGATGGTGTCACCTGACCAGGGCCGGCCAATCAGAGAGGGGGGAACCTGGGCCGGCTCCTGATTGGCTGCTGGAGTCAGCTGACTAGGCTCAGCCAATCAGGGGCTGCCCCTCAGCCCTAGCCTCCTGATTGGTGGGTGGTATTATTTTATACTTTATTATTATTTATGAATTATTATTAATTATAACATTGTTAAAGGAATCATTAATAATGAGATTACCGGCGTGGGAATGAGCCGGCAGTGGCTGGATTCGAACTCACGAGCAACGGGGCGGAAGTCCAACACCTTAACCACAACTCCAGGTCAGAGATACCGGGGTGTGGCTGTCTCTGTAGCCTATTGGTTTAGGTCTTAGCGTGATTTTAGTTTAGCTTTAGGTGATTCCCTGAGGCTTATTTTTTACGTGGATCACCATGTAGACCAAAATTTAAGCCATATTGTCTCTGCCCCTACAAGCCACCATTCTTTAGTTTATTTAGTGTTTGTTTGGAAGTCAGGCCAGCTAGAGGACTGTATTGTATAAAGGATTGATTTTTCTCACCCTTGCTGTCCAATCCCTGTAGCCTAATGGCTAAGGTGTTGGGTCTGATACCTTGAGGTCCTGAGTTCGATTCCCCTAGGCTTCTACTGTGTCTGTTCTGTTGTTTTGGTTTTTAAGTAAGCACATAGACCAAAATATAAGCCATTTTGTCTTTGCCCTTACAAGCCACCCTACTTTAGTTTATTTAGTGCATTCGTTTGGGAGTCAGGCTAGCTAAAGGGCTAGTAAGCCCTTATACCTGTTCTCTGTGGTGCAATGGTTGAGATGGTGGATTTACGCACTCCCATATGGCCATGTAGAGTAATGGTTAAGGAGCTGAGCTGGCATGCTTAAGGTCCAGGGTTCAATTCCCTTGTGCTCCAACTTGAACTTTCTCTCAGCTCTCTTCTACATTGTGGCTTTTTTTGTTGTTGTTGTTGGGTGACGGAGAAAAAAAGCTATTGTTAGCAACCAGGTAGACCAAAACACAAGCCACCCAGTTCATGCATTTAAATTGAATGATTTACTCAAAGGGATTTGGGTCACTCTGTCAGCATTAGCTATTTTCCCCACATTTGGATATTTATATCATCGTTCACAGGCCATACAAAATCATCATACAAATGACCCCTGCATTGTATATTTATCCCACCATACATCCCCACATTGTCTATTGATTTATGTGATGACCCTCAGCCAGCCCTACATGTAAATGAATGCCCCATTGCCCCCCACACCCTTGGGTATTGTCCTCATCCATTTTCTTTGAGGAATCCAGGTGCTGTGGTTGCAATGGGATGTGACTGATTGGCTGAACCTGGTCAAGTGACCCCACCAGCCAACCAGGCATTGGGAATGACACCCAGGGTGGGGGAATTTAAGCTTCACTTGCAGCCCTTGGTTCTTTTGATGTTCATTTTCTTTGAGAAATCCAGGTGCTGTGGTTGCATTGGGATGTGTCCAGGCCAGGGCTTATCTTTGTAGAGTATTTCCCCTGTCTCTGTTTTTGCATTGCCATTGGCCCTGTTCTTTTGTGTTTTAGTTGTTTTTTCCTGCTTCCACCTTTGCTGTTACTGAAGGCACAAGGCGTCTCAGACCCTATCGTCTCCAACAATACTAATGTCTTTTCCTTCACTTATCACGAGTAGTTCTTCTTCTTTCCATAGCTTTAACGTGTCCTGTTCAATCCCTTTTCTGTTGTGTTGTGTCTTTGAAGCTAACGTTCCCTCACTTTATTAGTCTCTACTGCTTCAGCTGGGAGGCTGTTCCATTTCTCTACCACTCTAGGAGTAAAACTTCTTTACATTACATCTAAACCTCAAACTCACTAGTTTCAGATTATGACCTTGTTTAACAATTTCTCCTCTTTTGAAACAAACATCCCTCCTGTGATTTGTTTAATGCCTTTAAGGATTCCAAGTATTTTCTCCAAGCTTATACATATCGAGATTCCCTAGTCTTTTCTGTTCCTGCGTTATTCTTATCTTCAATGGTGAGTTGAACATTTCCTTTCACTGTAACTCATCTACTACTCATAGTTTCCTCAGAGAATTGTGTTGCTTCTTTACATGTAGAGATACATATAGCTTATTGGTTTTGAATTGTTGTTTCAATGTTTCTTCCTTTTTTCTTTGGTTTTTTTTTTTTTGTTTTTTTTTTTCTTCCTTACTTTTGTTTTTGCCATTGTCTTCATCCCTTTTCCCAAGGCCGGTATCTCTTACTCTTCTAGCATATCCTCTCTCATTGTTTTATAACATTTTGTTGTTGAGGTTTTTGTTGTTGTTGTTAGAATCTTGTTGGATCAGCATGAGTTAATATTCATTGTACATATTCCAGATAATGAAACATGTCACATAAATTATACAATGTTTTGTTCAGTATAGCATAGGCAATGTAATCAAAGTACAGATTTGAAACATAAGAAAATCCAATGCCCCTCAACCCTAGCCTCCTGATTGGTGGGTGGTATCACCTGACCAAGGCTGACCAATCAGAGAGGGGTCAACCTGGGCCGGCTCCTGATTGGTTGCTGTAGTAACTCATCTACTACTCATAGTTTCCTCAGAGAATTGTGTTGCTTCTTTACATGTAGAGATACATATAGTTTATTGGTTTTGAATTGTTGTTTCAGCATTTCTTCCTTTTTTTCTTTGTGTTTTTTTTTTTTTTTTTTTTCTTCCTTACTTTTGTTTTTGCCATTGTCTTCATCCCTTTTCCCAAGGCCGGTATCTCTTACTCTTCTAGCCTATCCTCTCTCATTGTTTTCCTGTTTTTACCCATGTTCTCTGGTTTGCAATTCACTTTTTACCCTTTTTTTTGGCTTATAACATTTTGTTGTTGAGGTTTCTGTTGTTGTTGTTAGAATCTTGTTGGATCAGCATGAGTTAATATTCATTGTACATATTCCAGATAATGAAACATAAATTATACAATGTTTTGTTCAGTATAGCATAGGCAATGTAATCAAAGTACAGATTTGAAACATAAGAAAATCCAATGCAATCCCTAGCCTCCTGAATGGTGGGTGGTATCACCTGACCAAGGCTGACCAATCAGAGAGGGGGGAACCTGGGCCGGCTCCTGATTGGTTGCTGGAGTCAGCTGACTAGGCTCAGCCAATCAGGGGCTGCCCCTCAGCCCTAGCCTCCTGATTGGTGGGTGGTGTCACCTGACCAGGGCCGACCAATCAGAGAGGGGGGGACCTGGGCCGGCTCCTGATTGGTTGCTGGAGTCAGCTGACTAGGCTCAGCCCCTCAGCCCTAGCCTCCTGATTGGTGGGTGGTGTCACCTGACCAGGGCCGACCAATCAGAGAGGGGGGGACCTGGGCCGGCTCCTGATTGGTTGCTGGAGTCAGCTGACTAGGCTCAGCCAATCAGGGGCTGCCCCTCAGCCCTAGCCTCCTGATTGGTGGGTGGTGTCACCTGACCAGGGCTGACCAATCAGAGAGGGGGGAACCTGGGCCGGCTCCTGATTGGTTGCTGGAGTCAGCTGACTAGGCTCAGCCAATCAGGGGCTGCCCCTCAGCCCTAGCCTCCTGATTGGTGGGTGGTGTCACCTGACCAGGGCCGACCAATCAGAGAGGGGGGGACCTGGGCCGGCTCCTGATTGGTTGCTGGAGTCAGCTGACTAGGCTCAGCCAATCAGGGGCTGCCCCTCAGCCCTAGCCTCCTGATTGGTGGGTGGTGTCACCTGACCAGGGCTGACCAATCAGAGAGGGGGGGACCTGGGCCGGCTCCTGATTGGCTGCTGGAGTCAGCTGACTAGGCTCAGCCAATCAGGGGCTGCCCCTCAGCCCTAGCCTCCTGATTGGTGGGTGGTGTCACCTGACCAGGGCTGACCAATCAGAGAGGGGGGAACCTGGGCCGGCTCCTGATTGGTTGCTGGAGTCAGCTGACTAGGCTCAGCCAATCAGGGGCTGCCCCTCAGCCCTAGCCTCCTGATTGGTGGATGGTGTCACCTGACCAGGGCTGGCCAATCAGAGAGGGGGGAACCTGGGCCGGCTCCTGATTGGCTGCTGGAGTCAGCTGACTAGGCTCAGCCAATCAGGGGCTGCCCCTCAGCCCTAGCCTCCTGATTGGTGGGTGGTATTATTTTATACTTTATTATTATTTATGAATTATTATTAATTATAACATTGTTAAAGGAATCACTAATAATGAGATTACCGGCGTGGGAATGAGCCGGCAGTAGCTGGACTCGAACTCACGAGCAACGCGGCGGAAGTCCAACACCTTAACCACAACTCCAGGTCAGAGATACTGGGGTGTGGCTGTCTCTGTAGCCTATTGGTTTAGGTCTTAGCGTGATTTTAGTTTAGCTTTAGGTGATTCCCTGAGGCTTATTTTTTACGTGGATCACCATGTAGACCAAAATTTAAGCCATATTGTCTCTGCCCCTACAAGCCACCATTCTTTAGTTTATTTAGTGTTTGTTTGGAAGTCAGGCCAGCTAGAGGACTGTATTGTATAAAGGATTGATTTTTCTCACCCTTGCTGTCCAATCCCTGTAGCCTAATGGCTAAGGTGTTGGGTCTGATACCTTGAGGTCCTGAGTTCGATTCCCCTAGGCTTCTACTGTGTCTGTTCTGTTGTTTTGGTTTTTAAGTAAGCACATAGACCAAAATATAAGCCATTTTGTCTTTGCCCTTACAAGCCACCCTACTTTAGTTTATTTAGTGCATTCGTTTGGGAGTCAGGCTAGCTAAAGGGCTAGTAAGCCCTTATACCTGTTCTCTGTGGTGCAATGGTTGAGATGGTGGATTTACGCACTCCCATATGGCCATGTAGAGTAATGGTTAAGGAGCTGAGCTGGCATGCTTAAGGTCCAGGGTTCAATTCCCTTGTGCTCCAACTTGAACTTTCTCTCAGCTCTCTTCTACATTGTGGCTTTTTTTGTTGTTGTTGTTGGGTGACGGAGAAAAAAAGCTATTGTTAGCAACCAGGTAGACCAAAACACAAGCCACCCAGTTCATGCATTTAAATTGAATGATTTACTCAAAGGGATTTGGGTCACTCTGTCAGCATTAGCTATTTTCCCCACATTTGGATATTTATATCATCGTTCACAGGCCATACAAAATCATCATACAAATGACCCCTGCATTGTATATTTATCCCACCATACATCCCCACATTGTCTATTGATTTATGTGATGACCCTCAGCCAGCCCTACATGTAAATGAATGCCCCATTGCCCCCCACACCCTTGGGTATTGTCCTCATCCATTTTCTTTGAGGAATCCAGGTGCTGTGGTTGCAATGGGATGTGACTGATTGGCTGAACCTGGTCAAGTGACCCCACCAGCCAACCAGGCATTGGGAATGACACCCAGGGTGGGGGAATTTAAGCTTCACTTGCAGCCCTTGGTTCTTTTGATGTTCATTTTCTTTGAGAAATCCAGGTGCTGTGGTTGCATTGGGATGTGTCCAGGCCAGGGCTTATCTTTGTAGAGTATTTCCCCTGTCTCTGTTTTTGCATTGCCATTGGCCCTGTTCTTTTGTGTTTTAGTTGTTTTTTCCTGCTTCCACCTTTGCTGTTACTGAAGGCACAAGGCGTCTCAGACCCTATCGTCTCCAACAATACTAATGTCTTTTCCTTCACTTATCACGAGTAGTTCTTCTTCTTTCCATAGCTTTAACGTGTCCTGTTCAATCCCTTTTCTGTTGTGTTGTGTCTTTGAAGCTAACGTTCCCTCACTTTATTAGTCTCTACTGCTTCAGCTGGGAGGCTGTTCCATTTCTCTACCACTTTAGGAGTAAAACTTCTTTACATTACATCTAAACCTCTAACTCACTAGTTTCAGATTATGACCTTGTTTAACAATTTCTCCTCTTTTGAAACAAACATCCCTCCTGTGATTTGTTTAATGCCTTTAAGGATTCCAAGTATTTTCTCCAAGCTTATACATATCGAGATTCCCTAGTCTTTTCTGTTCCTGCGTTATTCTTATCTTCAATGGTGAGTTGAACATTTCCTTTCACTGTAACTCATCTACTACTCATAGTTTCCTCAGAGAATTGTGTTGCTTCTTTACATGTAGAGATACATATAGCTTATTGGTTTTGAATTGTTGTTTCAATGTTTCTTCCTTTTTTCTTTGGTTTTTTTTTTTTGTTTTTTTTTTCTTCCTTACTTTTGTTTTTGCCATTGTCTTCATCCCTTTTCCCAAGGCCGGTATCTCTTACTCTTCTAGCATATCCTCTCTCATTGTTTTATAACATTTTGTTGTTGAGGTTTTTGTTGTTGTTGTTAGAATCTTGTTGGATCAGCATGAGTTAATATTCATTGTACATATTCCAGATAATGAAACATGTCACATAAATTATACAATGTTTTGTTCAGTATAGCATAGGCAATGTAATCAAAGTACAGATTTGAAACATAAGAAAATCCAATGCCCCTCAACCCTAGCCTCCTGATTGGTGGGTGGTATCACCTGACCAAGGCTGACCAATCAGAGAGGGGTCAACCTGGGCCGGCTCCTGATTGGTTGCTGTAGTAACTCATCTACTACTCATAGTTTCCTCAGAGAATTGTGTTGCTTCTTTACATGTAGAGATACATATAGTTTATTGGTTTTGAATTGTTGTTTCAGCATTTCTTCCTTTTTTTCTTTGTGTTTTTTTTTTTTTTTTTCTTCCTTACTTTTGTTTTTGCCATTGTCTTCATCCCTTTTCCCAAGGCCGGTATCTCTTACTCTTCTAGCCTATCCTCTCTCATTGTTTTCCTGTTTTTACCCATGTTCTCTGGTTTGCAATTCACTTTTTACCCTTTTTTTTGGCTTATAACATTTTCTTGTTGAGGTTTCTGTTGTTGTTGTTAGAATCTTGTTGGATCAGCATGAGTTAATATTCATTGTACATATTCCAGATAATGAAACATGTCACATAAATTATACAATGTTTTGTTCAGTATAGTATAGGCAATGTAATCAAAGTACAGATTTGAAACATAAGAAAATCCAATGCAATCCCTAGCCTCCTGAATGGTGGGTGGTATCACCTGACCAAGGCTGACCAATCAGAGAGGGGGGAACCTGGGCCGGCTCCTGATTGGTTGCTGGAGTCAGCTGACTAGGCTCAGCCAATCAGGGGCTGCCCCTCAGCCCTAGCCTCCTGATTGGTGGGTGGTGTCACCTGACCAGGGCCGACCAATCAGAGAGGGGGGGCCTGGGCCGGCTCCTGATTGGTTGCTGGAGTCAGCTGACTAGGCTCAGCCAATCAGGGGCTGCCCCTCAGCCCTAGCCTCCTGATTGGTGGGTGGTGTCACCTGACCAGGGCCGACCAATCAGAGAGAGGGGAACCTGGGCCGGCTCCTGATTGGTTGCTGGAGTCAGCTGACTAGGCTCAGCCAATCAGGGGCTGCCCCTCAGCCCTAGCCTCCTGATTGGTGGGTGGTATCACCTGACCAGGGCTGGCGAATCAGAGAGGGGGGAACCTGGGCCGGCTCCTGATTGGCTGCTGGAGTCAGCTGACTAGGCTCAGCCAATCAGGGGCTGCCCCTCAGCCCTAGCCTCCTGATTGGTGGGTGGTGTCACCTGACCAGGGCCGACCAATCAGAGAGGGGGGGACCTGGGCCGGCTCCTGATTGGTTGCTGGAGTCAGCTGACTAGGCTCAGCCAATCAGGGGCTGCCCCTCAGCCCTAGCCTCCTGATTGGTGGGTGGTGTCACCTGACCAGGGCTGACCAATCAGAGAGGGGGGGACCTGGGCCGGCTCCTGATTGGTTGCTAGAGTCAGCTGACTAGGGGAACCTGGGCCGGCTCCTGATTGGTTGCTGGAGTCAGCTGACTAGGCTCAGCCAATCAGGGGCTGCCCCTCAGCCCTAGCCTCCTGATTGGTGGGTGGTATCACCTGACCAGGGCTGGCGAATCAGAGAGGGGGGAACCTGGGCCGGCTCCTGATTGGCTGCTGGAGTCAGCTGACTAGGCTCAGCCAATCAGGGGCTGCCCCTCAGCCCTAGCCTCCTGATTGGTGGGTGGTGTCACCTGACCAGGGCCGACCAATCAGAGAGGGGGGGACCTGGGCCGGCTCCTGATTGGTTGCTGGAGTCAGCTGACTAGGCTCAGCCCCTCAGCCCTAGCCTCCTGATTGGTGGGTGGTGTCACCTGACCAGGGCTGACCAATCAGAGAGGGGGGAACCTGGGCCGGCTCCTGATTGGTTGCTAGAGTCAGCTGACTAGGCTCAGCCAATCAGGGGCTGCCCCTCAGCCCTAGCCTCCTGATTGGTGGGTGGTGTCACCTGACCAGGGCCGACCAATCAGAGAGGGGGGAACCTGGGCCGGCTCCTGATTGGTTGCTGGAGTCAGCTGACTAGGCTCAGCCAATCAGGGGCTGCCCCTCAGCCCTAGCTCCCTGATTGGTGGGTGGTGTCACCTGACCAGGGCCGACCAATCAGAGAGGGGGGGAACTGGGCCGGCTCCTGATTGGCTGCTGGAGTCAGCTGACTAGGCTCAGCCAATCAGGGGCTGCCCCTCAGCCCTAGCCTCCTGATTGGTGGGTGGTGTCACCTGACCAGGGCAGACCAATCAGAGAGGGGGGAACCTGGGCCGGCTCCTGATTGGTTGCTGGAGTCAGCTGACTAGGCTCAGCCAATCAGGGGCTGCCCCTCAGCCCCTAGCCTCCTGATTGGTGGGTGGTGTCACCTGACCAGGGCTGGCCAATCAGAGAGGGGGGAACCTGGGCCGGCTCCTGATTGGCTGCTGGAGTCAGCTGACTAGGCTCAGCCAATCAGGGGCTGCCCCTCAGCCCTAGCCTCCTGATTGGTGGGTGGTATTATTTTATACTTTATTATTATTTATGAATTATTATTAATTATAACATTGTTAAAGGAATCATTAATAATGAGATTACCGGCGTGGGAATGAGCCGGCAGTAGCTGGACTCGAACTCACGATCAACGGGGCGGAAGTCCAACACCTTAACCACAACTCCAGGTCAGAGATACTGGGGTGCGGCTGTCTCTGTAGCCTATTGGTTTAGGTCTTAGCGTGATTTTAGTTTAGCTTTAGGTGATTCCCTGAGGCTTATTTTTTACGTGGATCACCATGTAGACCAAAATTTAAGCCATATTGTCTCTGCCCCTACAAGCCACCATTCTTTAGTTTATTTAGTGTTTGTTTGGAAGTCAGGTCAGCTAGAGGACTGTATTGTATAAAGGATTGATTTTTCTCACCCTTGCTGTCCAATCCCTGTAGCCTAATGGCTAAGGTGTTGGGTCTGATACCTTGAGGTCCTGAGTTCGATTCCCCTAGGCTTCTACTGTGTCTGTTCTGTTATTTTGGTTGTTAAGTAAGCACATAGACCAAAATATAAGCCATTTTGTCTTTGCCCTTACAAGCCACCCTACTTTAGTTTATTTAGTGCATTCGTTTGGGAGTCAGGCTAGCTAAAGGGCTAGTAGGCCCTTATACCTGTTCTCTGTGGTGCAATGGTTGAGATGGTGGACTTCAGCCCTCCCATATGGCCATGTAGAGTAATGGTTAAGGAGCTGAGCTGGCATGCTTAAGGTCCAGGGTTCAATTCCCTTGTGCTCCAACTTGAACTTTCTCTCAGCTCTCTTCTACATTGTGGCTTTTTTTGTTGTTGTTGTTGGGTGACGGAGAAAAAAAGCTATTGTTAGCAACCAGGTAGACCAAAACACAAGCCACCCAGTTCATGCATTTAAATTGAATGATTTACTCAAAGGGATTTGGGTCACTCTGTCAGCATTAGCTATTTTCCCCACATTTGGATATTTATATCATCGTTCACAGGCCATACAAAATCATCATACAAATGACCCCTGCATTGTATATTTATCCCACCATACATCCCCACATTGTCTATTGATTTATGTGATGACCCTCAGCCAGCCCTACATGTAAATGAATGCCCCATTGCCCCCCACACCCTTGGGTATTGTCCTCATCCATTTTCTTTGAGGAATCCAGGTGCTGTGGTTGCAATGGGATGTGACTGATTGGCTGAACCTGGTCAAGTGACCCCACCAGCCAACCAGGCATTGGGAATGAGACCCAGGGTGGGGGAATTTAAGCTTCACTTGCAGCCCTTGGTTCTTTTGATGTTCATTTTCTTTGAGAAATCCAGGTGCTGTGGTTGCATTGGGATGTGTCCAGGCCAGGGCTTATCTTTGTAGAGTATTTCCCCTGTCTCTGTTTTTGCATTGCCATTGGCCCTGTTCTTTTGTGTTTTAGTTGTTTTTTCCTGCTTCCACCTTTGCTGTTACTGAAGGCACAAGGCGTCTCAGACCCTATCGTCTCCAACAATACTAATGTCTTTTCCTTCACTTATCACGAGTAGTTCTTCTTCTTTCCATAGCTTTAACGTGTCCTGTTCAATCCCTTTTCTGTTGTGTTGTGTCTTTGAAGCTAACGTTCCCTCACTTTATTAGTCTCTACTGCTTCTGCTGGGAGGCTGTTCCATTTCTCTACCAGAAACTACCAGGAGTAAAACTTCTTTACATTACATCTAAACCTCTAACTCACTAGTTTCAGATTATGACCTTGTTTAACAATTTCTCCTCTTTTGAAACAAACATCCCTCCTGTGATTTGTTTAATGCCTTTAAGGATTCCAAGTATTTTCTCCAAGCTTATACATATCGAGATTCCCTAGTCTTTTCTGTTCCTGAGCCTGCGTTATTCTTATCTTCAATGGTGAGTTGAACATTTCCTTTCACTGTAACTCATCTGCTACTCATAGTTTCCTCAGAGAATTGTGTTGCTTCTTTACATGTAGAGATACATATAGCTTATTGGTTTTGAATTGTTGTTTCAATGTTTCTTCCTTTTTTCTTTGGTTTTTTTTTTTTTGTTTTTTTTTTCTTCCTTACTTTTGTTTTTGCCATTGTCTTCATCCCTTTTCCCAAGGCCGGTATCTCTTACTCTTCTAGCCTATCCTCTCTCATTGTTTTCCTGTTTTTACCCATGTTCTCTGGTTTGCAATTCACTTTTTACCCTTTTTTTGGCTTATAACATTTTGTTGTTGAGGTTTCTGTTGTTGTTGTTAGAATCTTGTTGGATCAGCATGAGTTAATATTCATTGTACATATTCCAGATAATGAAACATGTCACATAAATTATACAATGTTTTGTTCAGTATAGCATAGGCAATGTAATCAAAGTACAGATTTGAAACATAAGAAAATCCAATGCAATCCCTAGCCTCCTGAATGGTGGGTGGTATCACCTGACCAAGGCTGACCAATCAGAGAGGGGGGAACCTGGGCCGGCTCCTGATTGGTTGCTGGAGTCAGCTGACTAGGCTCAGCCAATCAGGGGCTGCCCCTCAGCCCTAGCCTCCTGATTGGTGGATGGTGTCACCTGACCAAGGCTGACCAATCAGAGAGGGGGGGAACTTGGGCCGGCTGCTGATTGGTTGCTGGAGTCAGCTGACTAGGCTCAGCCAATCAGGGGCTGCCCCTCAGCCCTAGCCTCCTGATTGGTGGGTGGTGTCACCTGACTAGGGCCGACCAATCAGAGAGTGGGGGACCTGGGCCGGCTCCTGATTGGTTGCTGGAGTCAGCTGACTAGGCTCAGCCAATCAGGGGCTGCCCCTCAGCCCTAGCCTCCTGATTGGTGGGTGGTGTCACCTGACCAGGGCCGACCAATCAGAGAGGGGGGGACCTGGGCCGGCTCCTGATTGGTTGCTGGAGTCAGCTGACTAGGCTCAGCCAATCAGGGGCTGCCCCTCAGCCCTAGCCTCCTGATTGGTGGGTGGTGTCACCTGACCAGGGCTGACCAATCAGAGAGGGGTGGAACCTGGGCCGGCTCCTGATTGGTTGCTGGAGTCTGCTGACTAGGCTCAGCCAATCAGGGGCTGCCCCTCAGCCCTAGCCTCCTGATTGGTGGGTGGTGTCACCTGACCAGGGCCGACCAATCAGAGAGGGGGGGACCTGGGCCGGCTCCTGATTGGTTGCTGGAGTCAGCTGACTAGGCTCAGCCAATCAGGGGCTGCCCCTCAGCCCTAGCCTCCTGATTGGTGGGTGGTGTCACCTGACCAGGGCTGACCAATCAGAGAGGGGGGAACCTGGGCCGGCTCCTGATTGGTTGCTAGAGTCAGCTGACTAGGCTCAGCCAATCAGGGGCTGCCCCTCAGCCCTAGCCTCCTGATTGGTGGGTGGTGTCACCTGACCAGGGCCGACCAATCAGAGAGGGGGGGACCTGGGCCGGCTCCTGATTGGTTGCTGGAGTCAGCTGACTAGGCTCAGCCAATCAGGGGCTGCCCCTCAGCCCTAGCCTCCTGATTGGTGGGTGGTGTCACCTGATCAGGGCCGACCAATCAGAGAGGGGGGGACCTGGGCCGGCTCCTGATTGGCTGCTGGAGTCAGCTGACTAGGCTCAGCCAATCAGGGGCTGCCCCTCAGCCCTAGCCTCCTGATTGGTGGGTGGTGTCACCTGACCAGGGCTGACCAATCAGAGAGGGGGGAACCTGGGCCGGCTCCTGATTGGTTGCTGGAGTCAGCTGACTAGGCTCAGCCAATCAGGGGCTGCCCCTCAGCCCTAGCCTCCTGATTGGTGGATGGTGTCACCTGACCAGGGCTGGCCAATCAGAGAGGGGGGAACCTGGGCCGGCTCCTGATTGGCTGCTGGAGTCAGCTGACTAGGCTCAGCCAATCAGGGGCTGCCCCTCAGCCCTAGCCTCCTGATTGGTGGGTGGTATTATTTTATACTTTATTATTATTTATGAATTATTATTAATTATAACATTGTTAAAGGAATCATTAATAATGAGATTACCGGCGTGGGAATGAGCCGGCAGTAGCTGGACTCGAACTCACGAGCAACGGGGCGGAAGTCCAACACCTTAACCACAACTCCAGGTCAGAGATACTGGGGTGTCGCTGTCTCTGTAGCCTATTGGTTTAGGTCTTAGCGTGATTTTAGTTTAGCTTTAGGTGATTCCCTGAGGCTTATTTTTTACGTGGATCACCATGTAGACCAAAATTTAAGCCATATTGTCTCTGCCCCTACAAGCCACCATTCTTTAGTTTATTTAGTGTTTGTTTGGAAGTCAGGCCAGCTAGAGGACTGTATTGTATAAAGGATTGATTTTTCTCACCCTTGCTGTCCAATCCCTGTAGCCTAATGGCTAAGGTGTTGGGTCTGATACCTTGAGGTCCTGAGTTCGATTCCCCTAGGCTTCTACTGTGTCTGTTCTGTTGTTTTGGTTTTTAAGTAAGCACATAGACCAAAATATAATCCATTTTGTCTTTGCCCTTACAAGCCACCCTACTTTAGTTTATTTAGTGCATTCGTTTGGGAGTCAGGCTAGCTAAAGGGCTAGTAAGCCCTTATACCTGTTCTCTGTGGTGCAATGGTTGAGATGGTGGATTTCAGCACTCCCATATGGCCATGTAGAGTAATGGTTAAGGAGCTGAGCTGGCATGCTTAAGGTCCAGGGTTCAATTCCCTTGTGCTCCAACTTGAACTTTCTCTCAGCTCTCTTCTACATTGTGGCTTTTTTTGTTGTTGTTGTTGGGTGACGGAGAAAAAAAGCTATTGTTAGCAACCAGGTAGACCAAAACACAAGCCACCCAGTTCATGCATTTAAATTGAATGATTTACTCAAAGGGATTTGGGTCACTCTGTCAGCATTAGCTATTTTCCCCACATTTGGATATTTATATCATCGTTCACAGGCCATACAAAATCATCATACAAATGACCCCTGCATTGTATATTTATCCCACCATACATCCCCACATTGTCTATTGATTTATGTGATGACCCTCAGCCAGCCCTACATGTAAATGAATGCCCCATTGCCCCCCACACCCTTGGGTATTGTCCTCATCCATTTTCTTTGAGGAATCCAGGTGCTGTGGTTGCAATGGGATGTGACTGATTGGCTGAACCTGGTCAAGTGACCCCACCAGCCAACCAGGCATTGGGAATGACACCCAGGGTGGGGGAATTTAAGCTTCACTTGCAGCCCTTGGTTCTTTTGATGTTCATTTTCTTTGAGAAATCCAGGTGCTGTGGTTGCATTGGGATGTGTCCAGGCCAGGGCTTATCTTTGTAGAGTATTTCCCCTGTCTCTGTTTTTGCATTGCCATTGGCCCTGTTCTTTTGTGTTTTAGTTGTTTTTTCCTGCTTCCACCTTTGCTGTTACTGAAGGCACAAGGCGTCTCAGACCCTATCGTCTCCAACAATACTAATGTCTTTTCCTTCACTTATCACGAGTAGTTCTTCTTCTTTCCATAGCTTTAACGTGTCCTGTTCAATCCCTTTTCTGTTGTGTTGTGTCTTTGAAGCTAACGTTCCCTCACTTTATTAGTCTCTACTGCTTCAGCTGGGAGGCTGTTCCATTTCTCTACCACTCTAGGAGTAAAACTTCTTTACATTACATCTAAACCTCGAACTCACTAGTTTCAGATTATGACCTTGTTTAACAATTTCTCCTCTTTTGAAACAAACATCCCTCCTGTGATTTGTTTAATGCCTTTAAGGATTCCAAGTATTTTCTCCAAGCTTATACATATCGAGATTCCCTAGTCTTTTCTGTTCCTGCGTTATTCTTATCTTCAATGGTGAGTTGAACATTTCCTTTCACTGTAACTCATCTACTACTCATAGTTTCCTCAGAGAATTGTGTTGCTTCTTTACATGTAGAGATACATATAGCTTATTGGTTTTGAATTGTTGTTTCAATGTTTCTTCCTTTTTTCTTTGGTTTTTTTTTTTTTTTTTTTTTTTTTCTTCCTTACTTTTGTTTTTGCCATTGTCTTCATCCCTTTTCCCAAGGCCGGTATCTCTTACTCTTCTAGCATATCCTCTCTCATTGTTTTATAACATTTTGTTGTTGAGGTTTTTGTTGTTGTTGTTAGAATCTTGTTGGATCAGCATGAGTTAATATTCATTGTACATATTCCAGATAATGAAACATGTCACATAAATTATACAATGTTTTGTTCAGTATAGCATAGGCAATGTAATCAAAGTACAGATTTGAAACATAAGAAAATCCAATGCCCCTCAACCCTAGCCTCCTGATTGGTGGGTGGTATCACCTGACCAAGGCTGACCAATCAGAGAGGGGTCAACCTGGGCCGGCTCCTGATTGGTTGCTGTAGTAACTCATCTACTACTCATAGTTTCCTCAGAGAATTGTGTTGCTTCTTTACATGTAGAGATACATATAGTTTATTGGTTTTGAATTGTTGTTTCAGCATTTCTTCCTTTTTTTCTTTGTGTTTTTTTTTTTTTTTTCTTCCTTACTTTTGTTTTTGCCATTGTCTTCATCCCTTTTCCCAAGGCCGGTATCTCTTACTCTTCTAGCCTATCCTCTCTCATTGTTTTCCTGTTTTTACCCATGTTCTCTGGTTTGCAATTCACTTTTTACCCTTTTTTTTGGCTTATAACATTTTGTTGTTGAGGTTTCTGTTGTTGTTGTTAGAATCTTGTTGGATCAGCATGAGTTAATATTCATTGTACATATTCCAGATAATGAAACATGTCACATAAATTATACAATGTTTTGTTCAGTATAGCATAGGCAATGTAATCAAAGTACAGATTTGAAACATAAGAAAATCCAATGCAATCCCTAGCCTCCTGAATGGTGGGTGGTATCACCTGACCAAGGCTGACCAATCAGAGAGGGGGGAACCTGGGCCGGCTCCTGATTGGTTGCTGGAGTCAGCTGACTAGGCTCAGCCAATCAGGGGCTGCCCCTCAGCCCTAGCCTCCTGATTGGTGGGTGGTGTCACCTGACCAAGGCTGACCAATCAGAGAGGGGGGGAACTTGGGCCGGCTGCTGATTGGTTGCTGGAGTCAGCTGACTAGGCTCAGCCAATCAGGGGCTGCCCCTCAGCCCTAGCCTCCTGATTGGTGGGTGGTGTCACCTGACCAGGGCTGACCAATCAGAGAGGGGGGAACCTGGGCCGGCTCCTGATTGGTTGCTGGAGTCAGCTGACTAGGCTCAGCCAATCAGGGGCTGCCCCTCAGCCCTAGCCTCCTGATTGGTGGGTGGTGTCACCTGACCAGGGCCGACCAATCAGAGAGGGGGGGGCCTGGGCCGGCTCCTGATTGGTTGCTGGAGTCAGCTGACTAGGCTCAGCCAATCAGGGGCTGCCCCTCAGCCCTAGCCTCCTGATTGGTGGGTGGTGTCACCTGACCAGGGCCGACCAATCAGAGAGAGGGGAACCTGGGCCGGCTCCTGATTGGTTGCTGGAGTCAGCTGACTAGGCTCAGCCAATCAGGGGCTGCCCCTCAGCCCTAGCCTCCTGATTGGTGGGTGGTATCACCTGACCAGGGCTGGCGAATCAGAGAGGGGGGAACCTGGGCCGGCTCCTGATTGGCTGCTGGAGTCAGCTGACTAGGCTCAGCCAATCAGGGGCTGCCCCTCAGCCCTAGCCTCCTGATTGGTGGGTGGTGTCACCTGACCAGGGCCGACCAATCAGAGAGGGGGGGACCTGGGCCGGCTCCTGATTGGTTGCTGGAGTCAGCTGACTAGGCTCAGCCAATCAGGGGCTGCCCCTCAGCCCTAGCCTCCTGATTGATGGGTGGTGTCACCTGACCATGGCTGACCAATCAGAGAGGGGGGAACGTGGGCCGGCTCCTGATTGGTTGCTAGAGTCAGCTGACTAGGCTCAGCCAATCAGGGGCTGCCCCTCAGCCCTAGCCTCCTGATTGGTGGGTGGTGTCACCTGACCAGGGCCGACCAATCAGAGAGGGGGGAACCTGGGCCGGCTCCTGATTGGTTGCTGGAGTCAGCTGACTAGGCTCAGCCAATCAGGGGCTGCCCCTCAGCCCTAGCCCCCTGATTGGTGGGTGGTGTCACCTGACCAGGGCCGACCAATCAGAGAGGGGGGGACCTGGGCCGGCTCCTGATTGGCTGCTGGAGTCAGCTGACTAGGCTCAGCCAATCAGGGGCTGCCCCTCAGCCCTAGCCTCCTGATTGGTGGGTGGTGTCACCTGACCAGGGCTGACCAATCAGAGAGGGGGGAACCTGGGCCGGCTCCTGATTGGTTGCTGGAGTCAGCTGACTAGGCTCAGCCAATCAGGGGCTGCCCCTCAGCCCTAGCCTCCTGATTGGTGGGTGGTGTCACCTGACCAGGGCTGGCCAATCAGAGAGGGGGGAACCTGGGCCGGCTCCTGATTGGCTGCTGGAGTCAGCTGACTAGGCTCAGCCAATCAGGGGCTGCCCCTCAGCCCTAGCCTCCTCATTGGTGGGTGGTATTATTTTATACTTTATTATTATTTATGAATTATTATTAATTATAACATTGTTAAAGGAATCATTAATAATGAGATTACCGGCGTGGGAATGTGCCGGCAGTAGCTGGACTCGAACTCACGATCAACGGGGCGGAAGTCCAACACCTTAACCACAACTCCAGGTCAGAGTTACTGGGGTGTGGCTGTCTCTGTAGCCTATTGGTTTAGGTCTTAGCGTGATTTTAGTTTAGCTTTAGGTGATTCCCTGAGGCTTATTTTTTACGTGGATCACCATGTAGACCAAAATTTAAGCCATATTGTCTCTGCCCCTACAAGCCACCATTCTTTAGTTTATTTAGTGTTTGTTTGGAAGTCAGGCCAGCTAGAGGACTGTATTGTATAAAGGATTGATTTTTCTCACCCTTGCTGTCCAATCCTTGTAGCCTAATGGCTAAGGTGTTGGGTCTGATACCTTGAGGTCCTGAGTTCGATTCCCCTAGGCTTCTACTGTGTCTGTTGTTTTGGTTTTTAAGTAAGCACATAGACCAAAATATAAGCCATTTTGTCTTTGCCCTTACAAGCCACCCTACTTTAGTTTATTTAGTGCATTCGTTTGGGAGTCAGGCTAGCTAAAGGGCTAGTAAGCCCTTATACCTGTTCTCTGTGGTGCAATGGTTGAGATGGTGGATTTCAGCACTCCCTTATGGCCATGTAGCGTAATGGTTAAGGAGCTGAGCTGGCATGCTTAAGGTCCAGGGTTCAATTCCCTTGTGCTCCAACTTGAACTTTCTCTCAGCTCTCTTCTACATTGTGGCTTTTTTTGTTGTTGTTGTTGGGTGACGGAGAAAAAAAGCTATTGTTAGCAACCAGGTAGACCAAAACACAAGCCACCCAGTTCATGCATTTAAATTGAATGATTTACTCAAAGGGATTTGGGTCACTCTGTCAGCATTAGCTATTTTCCCCACATTTGGATATTTATATCATCGTTCACAGGCCATACAAAATCATCATACAAATGACCCCTGCATTGTATATTTATCCCACCATACATCCCCACATTGTCTATTGATTTATGTGATGACCCTCAGCCAGCCCTACATGTAAATGAATGCCCCATTGCCCCCCACACCCTTGGGTATTGTCCTCATCCATTTTCTTTGAGGAATCCAGGTGCTGTGGTTGCAATGGGATGTGACTGATTGGCTGAACCTGGTCAAGTGACCCCACCAGCCAACCAGGCATTGGGAATGACACCCAGGGTGGGGGAATTTAAGCTTCACTTGCAGCCCTTGGTTCTTTTGATGTTCATTTTCTTTGAGAAATCCAGGTGCTGTGGTTGCATTGGGATGTGTCCAGGCCAGGGCTTATCTTTGTAGAGTATTTCCCCTGTCTCTGTTTTTGCATTGCCATTGGCCCTGTTCTTTTGTGTTTTAGTTGTTTTTTCCTGCTTCCACCTTTGCTGTTACTGAAGGCACAAGGCGTCTCAGACCCTATCGTCTCCAACAATACTAATGTCTTTTCCTTCACTTATCACGAGTAGTTCTTCTTCTTTCCATAGCTTTAACGTGTCCTGTTCAATCCCTTTTCTGTTGTGTTGTGTCTTTGAAGCTAACGTTCCCTCACTTTATTAGTCTCTACTGCTTCAGCTGGGAGGCTGTTCCATTTCTCTACCACTCTAGGAGTAAAACTTCTTTACATTACATCTAAACCTCGAACTCACTAGTTTCAGATTATGACCTTGTTTAACAATTTCTCCTCTTTTGAAACAAACATCCCTCCTGTGATTTGTTTAATGCCTTTAAGGATTCCAAGTATTTTCTCCAAGCTTATACATATCGAGATTCCCTAGTCTTTTCTGTTCCTGCGTTATTCTTATCTTCAATGGTGAGTTGAACATTTCCTTTCACTGTAACTCATCTACTACTCATAGTTTCCTCAGAGAATTGTGTTGCTTCTTTACATGTAGAGATACATATAGCTTATTGGTTTTGAATTGTTGTTTCAATGTTTCTTCCTTTTTTCTTTGGTGTTTTTTTTTTTGTTTTTTTTTTTCTTCCTTACTTTTGTTTTTGCCATTGTCTTCATCCCTTTTCCCAAGGCCGGTATCTCTTACTCTTCTAGCATATCCTCTCTCATTGTTTTATAACATTTTGTTGTTGAGGTTTTTGTTGTTGTTGTTAGAATCTTGTTGGATCAGCATGAGTTAATATTCATTGTACATATTCCAGATAATGAAACATGTCACATAAATTATACAATGTTTTGTTCAGTATAGCATAGGCAATGTAATCAAAGTACAGATTTGAAACATAAGAAAATCCAATGCCCCTCAACCCTAGCCTCCTGATTGGTGGGTGGTATCACCTGACCAAGGCTGACCAATCAGAGAGGGGTCAACCTGGGCCGGCTCCTGATTGGTTGCTGTAGTAACTCATCTACTACTCATAGTTTCCTCAGAGAATTGTGTTGCTTCTTTACATGTAGAGATACATATAGTTTATTGGTTTTGAATTGTTGTTTCAGCATTTCTTCCTTTTTTTCTTTGTGTTTTTTTTTTTTTTTTTTCTTCCTTACTTTTGTTTTTGCCATTGTCTTCATCCCTTTTCCCAAGGCCGGTATCTCTTACTCTTCTAGCCTATCCTCTCTCATTGTTTTCCTGTTTTTACCCATGTTCTCTGGTTTGCAATTCACTTTTTACCCTTTTTTTTGGCTTATAACATTTTGTTGTTGAGGTTTCTGTTGTTGTTGTTAGAATCTTGTTGGATCAGCATGAGTTAATATTCATTGTACATATTCCAGATAATGAAACATGTCACATAAATTATACAATGTTTTGTTCAGTATAGCATAGGCAATGTAATCAAAGTACAGATTTGAAACATAAGAAAATCCAATGCAATCCCTAGCCTCCTGAATGGTGGGTGGTATCACCTGACCAAGGCTGACCAATCAGAGAGGGGGGAACCTGGGCCGGCTCCTGATTGGTTGCTGGAGTCAGCTGACTAGGCTCAGCCAATCAGGGGCTGCCCCTCAGCCCTAGCCTCCTGATTGGTGGGTGGTGTCACCTGACCAAGGCTGACCAATCAGAGAGGGGGGGAACTTGGGCCGGCTGCTGATTGGTTGCTGGAGTCAGCTGACTAGGCTCAGCCAATCAGGGGCTGCCCCTCAGCCCTAGCCTCCTGATTGGTGGGTGGTGTCACCTGACCAGGGCTGACCAATCAGAGAGGGGGGAACCTGGGCCGGCTCCTGATTGGTTGCTGGAGTCAGCTGACTAGGCTCAGCCAATCAGGGGCTGCCCCTCAGCCCTAGCCTCCTGATTGGTGGGTGGTGTCACCTGACCAGGGCCGACCAATCAGAGAGGGGGGGGCCTGGGCCGGCTCCTGATTGGTTGCTGGAGTCAGCTGACTAGGCTCAGCCAATCAGGGGCTGCCCCTCAGCCCTAGCCTCCTGATTGGTGGGTGGTGTCACCTGACCAGGGCCGACCAATCAGAGAGAGGGGAACCTGGGCCGGCTCCTGATTGGTTGCTGGAGTCAGCTGACTAGGCTCAGCCAATCAGGGGCTGCCCCTCAGCCCTAGCCTCCTGATTGGTGGGTGGTATCACCTGACCAGGGCTGGCGAATCAGAGAGGGGGGAACCTGGGCCGGCTCCTGATTGGCTGCTGGAGTCAGCTGACTAGGCTCAGCCAATCAGGGGCTGCCCCTCAGCCCTAGCCTCCTGATTGGTGGGTGGTGTCACCTGACCAGGGCCGACCAATCAGAGAGGGGGGGACCTGGGCCGGCTCCTGATTGGTTGCTGGAGTCAGCTGACTAGGCTCAGCCAATCAGGGGCTGCCCCTCAGCCCTAGCCTCCTGATTGGTGGGTGGTGTCACCTGACCATGGCTGACCAATCAGAGAGGGGGGAACGTGGGCCGGCTCCTGATTGGTTGCTAGAGTCAGCTGACTAGGCTCAGCCAATCAGGGGCTGCCCCTCAGCCCTAGCCTCCTGATTGGTGGGTGGTGTCACCTGACCAGGGCCGACCAATCAGAGAGGGGGGAACCTGGGCCGGCTCCTGATTGGTTGCTGGAGTCAGCTGACTAGGCTCAGCCAATCAGGGGCTGCCCCTCAGCCCTAGCCCCCTGATTGGTGGGTGGTGTCACCTGACCAGGGCCGACCAATCAGAGAGGGGGGGACCTGGGCCGGCTCCTGATTGGCTGCTGGAGTCAGCTGACTAGGCTCAGCCAATCAGGGGCTGCCCCTCAGCCCTAGCCTCCTGATTGGTGGGTGGTGTCACCTGACCAGGGCTGACCAATCAGAGAGGGGGGAACCTGGGCCGGCTCCTGATTGGTTGCTGGAGTCAGCTGACTAGGCTCAGCCAATCAGGGGCTGCCCCTCAGCCCTAGCCTCCTGATTGGTGGGTGGTGTCACCTGACCAGGGCTGGCCAATCAGAGAGGGGGGAACCTGGGCCGGCTCCTGATTGGCTGCTGGAGTCAGCTGACTAGGCTCAGCCAATCAGGGGCTGCCCCTCAGCCCTAGCCTCCTCATTGGTGGGTGGTATTATTTTATACTTTATTATTATTTATGAATTATTATTAATTATAACATTGTTAAAGGAATCATTAATAATGAGATTACCGGCGTGGGAATGAGCCGGCAGTAGCTGGACTCGAACTCACGATCAACGGGGCGGAAGTCCAACACCTTAACCACAACTCCAGGTCAGAGTTACTGGGGTGTGGCTGTCTCTGTAGCCTATTGGTTTAGGTCTTAGCGTGATTTTAGTTTAGCTTTAGGTGATTCCCTGAGGCTTATTTTTTACGTGGATCACCATGTAGACCAAAATTTAAGCCATATTGTCTCTGCCCCTACAAGCCACCATTCTTTAGCTTATTTAGTGTTTGTTTGGAAGTCAGGTCAGCTAGAGGACTGTATTGTATAAAGGATTGATTTTTCTCACCCTTGCTGTCCAATCCCTGTAGCCTAATGGCTAAGGTGTTGGGTCTGATACCTTGAGATCTTGAGTTCGATTCCCCTAGGCTTCTACTGTGTCTGTTCTGTTATTTTGGTTGTTAAGTAAGCACATAGACCAAAATATAAGCCTTTTTGTCTTTGCCCTTACAAGCCACCCTACTTTAGTTTATTTAGTGCATTCGTTTGGGAGTCAGGCTAGCTAAAGGGCTAGTAGGCCCTTATACCTGTTCTCTGTGGTGCAATGGTTGAGATGGTGGATTTCAGCACTCCCATATGGCCATGTAGAGTAATGGTTAAGGAGCTGAGCTGGCATGCTTAAGGTCCAGGGTTCAATTCCCTTGTGCTCCAACTTGAACTTTCTCTCAGCTCTCTTCTACATTGTGGCTTTTTTTGTTGTTGTTGTTGGGTGACGGAGAAAAAAAGCTATTGTTAGCAACCAGGTAGACCAAAACACAAGCCACCCAGTTCATGCATTTAAATTGAATGATTTACTCAAAGGGATTTGGGTCACTCTGTCAGCATTAGCTATTTTCCCCACATTTGGATATTTATATCATCGTTCACAGGCCATACAAAATCATCATACAAATGACCCCTGCATTGTATATTTATCCCACCATACATCCCCACATTGTCTATTGATTTATGTGATGACCCTCAGCCAGCCCTACATGTAAATGAATGCCCCATTGCCCCCCACACCCTTGGGTATTGTCCTCATCCATTTTCTTTGAGGAATCCAGGTGCTGTGGTTGCAATGGGATGTGACTGATTGGCTGAACCTGGTCAAGTGACCCCACCAGCCAACCAGGCATTGGGAATGACACCCAGGGTGGGGGAATTTAAGCTTCACTTGCAGCCCTTGGTTCTTTTGATGTTCATTTTCTTTGAGAAATCCAGGTGCTGTGGTTGCATTGGGATGTGTCCAGGCCAGGGCTTATCTTTGTAGAGTATTTCCCCTGTCTCTGTTTTTGCATTGCCATTGGCCCTGTTCTTTTGTGTTTTAGTTGTTTTTTCCTGCTTCCACCTTTGCTGTTACTGAAGGCACAAGGCGTCTCAGACCCTATCGTCTCCAACAATACTAATGTCTTTTCCTTCACTTATCACGAGTAGTTCTTCTTCTTTCCATAGCTTTAACGTGTCCTGTTCAATCCCTTTTCTGTTGTGTTGTGTCTTTGAAGCTAACGTTCCCTCACTTTATTAGTCTCTACTGCTTCAGCTGGGAGGCTGTTCCATTTCTCTACCACTCTAGGAGTAAAACTTCTTTACATTACATCTAAACCTCTAACTCACTAGTTTCAGATTATGACCTTGTTTAACAATTTCTCCTCTTTTGAAACAAACATCCCTCCTGTGATTTGTTTAATGCCTTTAAGGATTCCAAGTATTTTCTCCAAGCTTATACATATCGAGATTCCCTAGTCTTTTCTGTTCCTGCGTTATTCTTATCTTCAATGGTGAGTTGAACATTTCCTTTCACTGTAACTCATCTACTACTCATAGTTTCCTCAGAGAATTGTGTTGCTTCTTTACATGTAGAGATACATATAGCTTATTGGTTTTGAATTGTTGTTTCAATGTTTCTTCCTTTTTTCTTTGGTTTTTTTTTTTTGTTTTTTTTTTCTTCCTTACTTTTGTTTTTGCCATTGTCTTCATCCCTTTTCCCAAGGCCGGTATCTCTTACTCTTCTAGCATATCCTCTCTCATTGTTTTATAACATTTTGTTGTTGAGGTTTTTGTTGTTGTTGTTAGAATCTTGTTGGATCAGCATGAGTTAATATTCATTGTACATATTCCAGATAATGAAACATGTCACATAAATTATACAATGTTTTGTTCAGTATAGCATAGGCAATGTAATCAAAGTACAGATTTGAAACATAAGAAAATCCAATGCCCCTCAACCCTAGCCTCCTGATTGGTGGGTGGTATCACCTGACCAAGGCTGACCAATCAGAGAGGGGTCAACCTGGGCCGGCTCCTGATTGGTTGCTGTAGTAACTCATCTACTACTCATAGTTTCCTCAGAGAATTGTGTTGCTTCTTTACATGTAGAGATACATATAGTTTATTGGTTTTGAATTGTTGTTTCAGCATTTCTTCCTTTTTTTCTTTGTGTTTTTTTTTTTTTTTTTTTCTTCCTTACTTTTGTTTTTGCCATTGTCTTCATCCCTTTTCCCAAGGCCGGTATCTCTTACTCTTCTAGCCTATCCTCTCTCATTGTTTTCCTGTTTTTACCCATGTTCTCTGGTTTGCAATTCACTTTTTACCCTTTTTTTTTTCTTATAACATTTTGTTGTTGAGGTTTCTGTTGTTGTTGTTAGAATCTTGTTGGATCAGCATGAGTTAATAT
The DNA here is from genome assembly GCF_027358695.1 of Spea bombifrons. NCBI lineage: Eukaryota > Metazoa > Chordata > Amphibia > Anura > Pelobatidae > Spea > Spea bombifrons. Next base: position 87,153,073 of record NC_071087.1, read on the forward strand.
TCATTGTACATATTCCAGATAATGAAACATGTCACATAAATTATACAATGTTTTGTTCAGTATAGCATAGGCAATGTAATCAAAGTACAGATTTGAAACATAAGAAAATCCAATGCAATCCCTAGCCTCCTGAATGGTGGGTGGTATCACCTGACCAAGGCTGACCAATCAGAGAGGGGGGAACCTGGGCCGGCTCCTGATTGGTTGCTGGAGTCAGCTGACTAGGCTCAGCCAATCAGGGGCTGCCCCTCAGCCCTAGCCTCCTGATTGGTGGATGGTGTCACCTGACCAAGGCTGACCAATCAGAGAGGGGGGGAACTTGGGCCGGCTGCTGATTGGTTGCTGGAGTCAGCTGACTAGGCTCAGCCAATCAGGGGCTGCCCCTCAGCCCTAGCCTCCTGATTGGTGGGTGGTGTCACCTGACCAGGGCCGACCAATCAGAGAGGGGGGGACCTGGGCCAGCTCCTGATTGGTTGCTGGAGTCAGCTGACTAGGCTCAGCCAATCAGGGGCTGCCCCTCAGCCCTAGCCTCCTGATTGGTGGGTGGTGTCACCTGACCAGGGCCGACCAATCAGAGAGGGGGGGACCTGGGCCGGCTCCTGATTGGTTGCTGGAGTCAGCTGACTAGGCTCAGCCAATCAGGGGCTGCCCCTCAGCCCTAGCCTCCTGATTGGTGGGTGGTGTCACCTGACCAGGGCTGACCAATCAGAGAGGGGGGAACCTGGGCCGGCTCCTGATTGGTTGCTGGAGTCAGCTGACTAGGCTCAGCCAATCAGGGGCTGCCCCTCAGCCCTAGCCTCCTGATTGGTGGGTGGTGTCACCTGACCAGGGCTGACCAATCAGAGAGGGGGGAACCTGGGCCGGCTCCTGATTGGTTGCTGGAGTCAGCTGACTAGGCTCAGCCAATCAGGGGCTGCCCCTCAGCCCTAGCCTCCTGATTGGTGGGTGGTATTATTTTATACTTTATTATTATTTATGAATTATTATTAATTATAACATTGTTAAAGGAATCATTAATAATGAGATTACCGGCGTGGGAACGAGCCGGCAATAGCTGGACTCGAACTCACGAGCAACGGGGCGGAAGTCCAACACCTTAACCACAACTCCAGGTCAGAGATACTGGGGTGTGGCTGTCTCTGTAGCCTATTGGTTTAGGTCTTAGCGTGATTTTAGTTTAGCTTTAGGTGATTCCCTGAGGCTTATTTTTTACGTGGATCACCATGTAGACCAAAATTTAAGCCATATTGTCTCTGCCCCTACAAGCCACCATTCTTTAGTTTATTTAGTGTTTGTTTGGAAGTCAGGCCAGCTAGAGGACTGTATTGTATAAAGGATTGATTTTTCTCACCCTTGCTGTCCAATCCTTGTAGCCTAATGGCTAAGGTGTTGGGTCTGATACCTTGAGGTCCTGAGTTCGATTCCCCTAGGCTTCTACTGTGTCTGTTGTTTTGGTTTTTAAGTAAGCACATAGACCAAAATATAAGCCATTTTGTCTTTGCCCTTACAAGCCACCCTACTTTAGTTTATTTAGTGCATTCGTTTGGGAGTCAGGCTAGCTAAAGGGCTAGTAAGCCCTTATACCTGTTCTCTGTGGTGCAATGGTTGAGATGGTGGATTTCAGCACTCCCTTATGGCCATGTAGCGTAATGGTTAAGGAGCTGAGCTGGCATGCTTAAGGTCCAGGGTTCAATTCCCTTGTGCTCCAACTTGAACTTTCTCTCAGCTCTCTTCTACATTGTGGCTTTTTTTGTTGTTGTTGTTGGGTGACGGAGAAAAAAAGCTATTGTTAGCAACCAGGTAGACCAAAACACAAGCCACCCAGTTCATGCATTTAAATTGAATGATTTACTCAAAGGGATTTGGGTCACTCTGTCAGCATTAGCTATTTTCCCCACATTTGGATATTTATATCATCGTTCACAGGCCATACAAAATCATCATACAAATGACCCCTGCATTGTATATTTATCCCACCATACATCCCCACATTGTCTATTGATTTATGTGATGACCCTCAGCCAGCCCTACATGTAAATGAATGCCCCATTGCCCCCCACACCCTTGGGTATTGTCCTCATCCATTTTCTTTGAGGAATCCAGGTGCTGTGGTTGCAATGGGATGTGACTGATTGGCTGAACCTGGTCAAGTGACCCCACCAGCCAACCAGGCATTGGGAATGACACCCAGGGTGGGGGAATTTAAGCTTCACTTGCAGCCCTTGGTTCTTTTGATGTTCATTTTCTTTGAGAAATCCAGGTGCTGTGGTTGCATTGGGATGTGTCCAGGCCAGGGCTTATCTTTGTAGAGTATTTCCCCTGTCTCTGTTTTTGCATTGCCATTGGCCCTGTTCTTTTGTGTTTTAGTTGTTTTTTCCTGCTTCCACCTTTGCTGTTACTGAAGGCACAAGGCGTCTCAGACCCTATCGTCTCCAACAATACTAATGTCTTTTCCTTCACTTATCACGAGTAGTTCTTCTTCTTTCCATAGCTTTAACGTGTCCTGTTCAATCCCTTTTCTGTTGTGTTGTGTCTTTGAAGCTAACGTTCCCTCACTTTATTAGTCTCTACTGCTTCAGCTGGGAGGCTGTTCCATTTCTCTACCACTCTAGGAGTAAAACTTCTTTACATTACATCTAAACCTCAAACTCACTAGTTTCAGATTATGACCTTGTTTAACAATTTCTCCTCTTTTGAAACAAACATCCCTCCTGTGATTTGTTTAATGCCTTTAAGGATTCCAAGTATTTTCTCCAAGCTTATACATATCGAGATTCCCTAGTCTTTTCTGTTCCTGCGTTATTCTTATCTTCAATGGTGAGTTGAACATTTCCTTTCACTGTAACTCATCTACTACTCATAGTTTCCTCAGAGAATTGTGTTGCTTCTTTACATGTAGAGATACATATAGCTTATTGGTTTTGAATTGTTGTTTCAATGTTTCTTCCTTTTTTCTTTGGTTTTTTTTTTTTTGTTTTTTTTTTTCTTCCTTACTTTTGTTTTTGCCATTGTCTTCATCCCTTTTCCCAAGGCCGGTATCTCTTACTCTTCTAGCATATCCTCTCTCATTGTTTTATAACATTTTGTTGTTGAGGTTTTTGTTGTTGTTGTTAGAATCTTGTTGGATCAGCATGAGTTAATATTCATTGTACATATTCCAGATAATGAAACATGTCACATAAATTATACAATGTTTTGTTCAGTATAGCATAGGCAATGTAATCAAAGTACAGATTTGAAACATAAGAAAATCCAATGCCCCTCAACCCTAGCCTCCTGATTGGTGGGTGGTATCACCTGACCAAGGCTGACCAATCAGAGAGGGGTCAACCTGGGCCGGCTCCTGATTGGTTGCTGTAGTAACTCATCTACTACTCATAGTTTCCTCAGAGAATTGTGTTGCTTCTTTACATGTAGAGATACATATAGTTTATTGGTTTTGAATTGTTGTTTCAGCATTTCTTCCTTTTTTTCTTTGTGTTTTTTTTTTTTTTTTTTCTTCCTTACTTTTGTTTTTGCCATTGTCTTCATCCCTTTTCCCAAGGCCGGTATCTCTTACTCTTCTAGCCTATCCTCTCTCATTGTTTTCCTGTTTTTACCCATGTTCTCTGGTTTGCAATTCACTTTTTACCCTTTTTTTTGGCTTATAACATTTTCTTGTTGAGGTTTCTGTTGTTGTTGTTAGAATCTTGTTGGATCAGCATGAGTTAATATTCATTGTACATATTCCAGATAATGAAACATGTCACATAAATTATACAATGTTTTGTTCAGTATAGCATAGGCAATGTAATCAAAGTACAGATTTGAAACATAAGAAAATCCAATGCAATCCCTAGCCTCCTGAATGGTGGGTGGTATCACCTGACCAAGGCTGACCAATCAGAGAGGGGGGAACCTGGGCCGGCTCCTGATTGGTTGCTGGAGTCAGCTGACTAGGCTCAGCCAATCAGGGGCTGCCCCTCAGCCCTAGCCTCCTGATTGGTGGGTGGTGTCACCTGACCAAGGCTGACCAATCAGAGAGGGGGGGAACTTGGGCCGGCTGCTGATTGGTTGCTGGAGTCAGCTGACTAGGCTCAGCCAATCAGGGGCTGCCCCTCAGCCCTAGCCTCCTGATTGGTGGGTGGTGTCACCTGACCAGGGCTGACCAATCAGAGAGGGGGGAACCTGGGCCGGCTCCTGATTGGTTGCTGGAGTCAGCTGACTAGGCTCAGCCAATCAGGGGCTGCCCCTCAGCCCTAGCCTCCTGATTGGTGGGTGGTGTCACCTGACCAGGGCCGACCAATCAGAGAGGGGGGGGCCTGGGCCGGCTCCTGATTGGTTGCTGGAGTCAGCTGACTAGGCTCAGCCAATCAGGGGCTGCCCCTCAGCCCTAGCCTCCTGATTGGTGGGTGGTGTCACCTGACCAGGGCCGACCAATCAGAGAGAGGGGAACCTGGGCCGGCTCCTGATTGGTTGCTGGAGTCAGCTGACTAGGCTCAGCCAATCAGGGGCTGCCCCTCAGCCCTAGCCTCCTGATTGGTGGGTGGTATCACCTGACCAGGGCTGGCGAATCAGAGAGGGGGGAACCTGGGCCGGCTCCTGATTGGCTGCTGGAGTCAGCTGACTAGGCTCAGCCAATCAGGGGCTGCCCCTCAGCCCTAGCCTCCTGATTGGTGGGTGGTGTCACCTGACCAGGGCCGACCAATCAGAGAGGGGGGGACCTGGGCCGGCTCCTGATTGGTTGCTGGAGTCAGCTGACTAGGCTCAGCCAATCAGGGGCTGCCCCTCAGCCCTAGCCTCCTGATTGGTGGGTGGTGTCACCTGACCATGGCTGACCAATCAGAGAGGGGGGAACGTGGGCCGGCTCCTGATTGGTTGCTAGAGTCAGCTGACTAGGCTCAGCCAATCAGGGGCTGCCCCTCAGCCCTAGCCTCCTGATTGGTGGGTGGTGTCACCTGACCAGGGCCGACCAATCAGAGAGGGGGGAACCTGGGCCGGCTCCTGATTGGTTGCTGGAGTCAGCTGACTAGGCTCAGCCAATCAGGGGCTGCCCCTCAGCCCTAGCCTCCTGATTGGTGGGTGGTGTCACCTGACCAGGGCTGACCAATCAGAGAGGGGGGAACCTGGGCCGGCTCCTGATTGGTTGCTGGAGTCAGCTGACTAGGCTCAGCCAATCAGGGGCTGCCCCTCAGCCCTAGCCTCCTGATTGGTGGGTGGTGTCACCTGACCAGGGCTGGCCAATCAGAGAGGGGGGAACCTGGGCCGGCTCCTGATTGGCTGCTGGAGTCAGCTGACTAGGCTCAGCCAATCAGGGGCTGCCCCTCAGCCCTAGCCTCCTCATTGGTGGGTGGTATTATTTTATACTTTATTATTATTTATGAATTATTATTAATTATAACATTGTTAAAGGAATCATTAATAATGAGATTACCGGCGTGGGAATGAGCCGGCAGTAGCTGGACTCGAACTCACGATCAACGGGGCGGAAGTCCAACACCTTAACCACAACTCCAGGTCAGAGTTACTGGGGTGTGGCTGTCTCTGTAGCCTATTGGTTTAGGTCTTAGCGTGATTTTAGTTTAGCTTTAGGTGATTCCCTGAGGCTTATTTTTTACGTGGATCACCATGTAGACCAAAATTTAAGCCATATTGTCTCTGCCCCTACAAGCCACCATTCTTTAGCTTATTTAGTGTTTGTTTGGAAGTCAGGTCAGCTAGAGGACTGTATTGTATAAAGGATTGATTTTTCTCACCCTTGCTGTCCAATCCCTGTAGCCTAATGGCTAAGGTGTTGGGTCTGATACCTTGAGGTCCTGAGTTCGATTCCCCTAGGCTTCTACTGTGTCTGTTCTGTTATTTTGGTTGTTAAGTAAGCACATAGACCAAAATATAAGCCTTTTTGTCTTTGCCCTTACAAGCCACCCTACTTTAGTTTATTTAGTGCATTCGTTTGGGAGTCAGGCTAGCTAAAGGGCTAGTAGGCCCTTATACCTGTTCTCTGTGGTGCAATGGTTGAGATGGTGGATTTCAGCACTCCCATATGGCCATGTAGAGTAATGGTTAAGGAGCTGAGCTGGCATGCTTAAGGTCCAGGGTTCAATTCCCTTGTGCTCCAACTTGAACTTTCTCTCAGCTCTCTTCTACATTGTGGCTTTTTTTGTTGTTGTTGTTGGGTGACGGAGAAAAAAAGCTATTGTTAGCAACCAGGTAGACCAAAACACAAGCCACCCAGTTCATGCATTTAAATTGAATGATTTACTCAAAGGGATTTGGGTCACTCTGTCAGCATTAGCTATTTTCCCCACATTTGGATATTTATATCATCGTTCACAGGCCATACAAAATCATCATACAAATGACCCCTGCATTGTATATTTATCCCACCATACATCCCCACATTGTCTATTGATTTATGTGATGACCCTCAGCCAGCCCTACATGTAAATGAATGCCCCATTGCCCCCCACACCCTTGGGTATTGTCCTCATCCATTTTCTTTGAGGAATCCAGGTGCTGTGGTTGCAATGGGATGTGACTGATTGGCTGAACCTGGTCAAGTGACCCCACCAGCCAACCAGGCATTGGGAATGACACCCAGGGTGGGGGAATTTAAGCTTCACTTGCAGCCCTTGGTTCTTTTGATGTTCATTTTCTTTGAGAAATCCAGGTGCTGTGGTTGCATTGGGATGTGTCCAGGCCAGGGCTTATCTTTGTAGAGTATTTCCCCTGTCTCTGTTTTTGCATTGCCATTGGCCCTGTTCTTTTGTGTTTTAGTTGTTTTTTCCTGCTTCCACCTTTGCTGTTACTGAAGGCACAAGGCGTCTCAGACCCTATCGTCTCCAACAATACTAATGTCTTTTCCTTCACTTATCACGAGTAGTTCTTCTTCTTTCCATAGCTTTAACGTGTCCTGTTCAATCCCTTTTCTGTTGTGTTGTGTCTTTGAAGCTAACGTTCCCTCACTTTATTAGTCTCTACTGCTTCAGCTGGGAGGCTGTTCCATTTCTCTACCACTCTAGGAGTAAAACTTCTTTACATTACATCTAAACCTCTAACTCACTAGTTTCAGATTATGACCTTGTTTAACAATTTCTCCTCTTTTGAAACAAACATCCCTCCTGTGATTTGTTTAATGCCTTTAAGGATTCCAAGTATTTTCTCCAAGCTTATACATATCGAGATTCCCTAGTCTTTTCTGTTCCTGCGTTATTCTTATCTTCAATGGTGAGTTGAACATTTCCTTTCACTGTAACTCATCTACTACTCATAGTTTCCTCAGAGAATTGTGTTGCTTCTTTACATGTAGAGATACATATAGCTTATTGGTTTTGAATTGTTGTTTCAATGTTTCTTCCTTTTTTCTTTGGTTTTTTTTTTTTGTTTTTTTTTTCTTCCTTACTTTTGTTTTTGCCATTGTCTTCATCCCTTTTCCCAAGGCCGGTATCTCTTACTCTTCTAGCATATCCTCTCTCATTGTTTTATAACATTTTGTTGTTGAGGTTTTTGTTGTTGTTGTTAGAATCTTGTTGGATCAGCATGAGTTAATATTCATTGTACATATTCCAGATAATGAAACATGTCACATAAATTATACAATGTTTTGTTCAGTATAGCATAGGCAATGTAATCAAAGTACAGATTTGAAACATAAGAAAATCCAATGCCCCTCAACCCTAGCCTCCTGATTGGTGGGTGGTATCACCTGACCAAGGCTGACCAATCAGAGAGGGGTCAACCTGGGCCGGCTCCTGATTGGTTGCTGTAGTAACTCATCTACTACTCATAGTTTCCTCAGAGAATTGTGTTGCTTCTTTACATGTAGAGATACATATAGTTTATTGGTTTTGAATTGTTGTTTCAGCATTTCTTCCTTTTTTTCTTTGTGTTTTTTTTTTTTTTTTTTTCTTCCTTACTTTTGTTTTTGCCATTGTCTTCATCCCTTTTCCCAAGGCCGGTATCTCTTACTCTTCTAGCCTATCCTCTCTCATTGTTTTCCTGTTTTTACCCATGTTCTCTGGTTTGCAATTCACTTTTTACCCTTTTTTTTTTCTTATAACATTTTGTTGTTGAGGTTTCTGTTGTTGTTGTTAGAATCTTGTTGGATCAGCATGAGTTAATATTCATTGTACATATTCCAGATAATGAAACATGTCACATAAATTATACAATGTTTTGTTCAGTATAGCATAGGCAATGTAATCAAAGTACAGATTTGAAACATAAGAAAATCCAATGCAATCCCTAGCCTCCTGAATGGTGGGTGGTATCACCTGACCAAGGCTGACCAATCAGAGAGGGGGGAACCTGGGCCGGCTCCTGATTGGTTGCTGGAGTCAGCTGACTAGGCTCAGCCAATCAGGGGCTGCCCCTCAGCCCTAGCCTCCTGATTGGTGGATGGTGTCACCTGACCAAGGCTGACCAATCAGAGAGGGGGGGAACTTGGGCCGGCTGCTGATTGGTTGCTGGAGTCAGCTGACTAGGCTCAGCCAATCAGGGGCTGCCCCTCAGCCCTAGCCTCCTGATTGGTGGGTGGTGTCACCTGACCAGGGCCGACCAATCAGAGAGGGGGGGACCTGGGCCGGCTCCTGATTGGTTGCTGGAGTCAGCTGACTAGGCTCAGCCAATCAGGGGCTGCCCCTCAGCCCTAGCCTCCTGATTGGTGGGTGGTGTCACCTGACCAGGGCCGACCAATCAGAGAGGGGGGGACCTGGGCCGGCTCCTGATTGGTTGCTGGAGTCAGCTGACTAGGCTCAGCCAATCAGGGGCTGCCCCTCAGCCCTAGCCTCCTGATTGGTGGGTGGTGTCACCTGACCAGGGCTGACCAATCAGAGAGGGGGGAACCTGGGCCGGCTCCTGATTGGTTGCTGGAGTCAGCTGACTAGGCTCAGCCAATCAGGGGCTGCCCCTCAGCCCTAGCCTCCTGATTGGTGGGTGGTGTCACCTGACCAGGGCCGACCAATCAGAGAGGGGGGGACCTGGGCCGGCTCCTGATTGGTTGCTGGAGTCAGCTGACTAGGCTCAGCCAATCAGGGGCTGCCTCTCAGCCCTAGCCTCCTGATTGGTGGGTGGTGTCACCTGACCAGGGCCGACCAATCAGAGAGAGGGGAACCTGGGCCGGTTCCTGATTGGTTGCTGGAGTCAGCTGACTAGGCTCAGCCAATCAGGGGCTGCCCCTCAGCCCTAGCCTCCTGATTGGTGGGTGGTGTCACCTGATCAGGGCCGACCAATCAGAGAGGGGGGGACCTGGGCCGGCTCCTGATTGGCTGCTGGAGTCAGCTGACTAGGCTCAGCCAATCAGGGGCTGCCCCTCAGCCCTAGCCTCCTGATTGGTGGGTGGTGTCACCTGACCAGGGCTGACCAATCAGAGAGGGGGGAACCTGGGCCGGCTCCTGATTGGTTGCTGGAGTCAGCTGACTAGGCTCAGCCAATCAGGGGCTGCCCCTCAGCCCTAGCCTCCTGATTGGTGGGTGGTATTATTTTATACTTTATTATTATTTATGAATTATTATTAATTATAACATTGTTAAAGGAATCATTAATAATGAGATTACCGGCGTGGGAACGAGCCGGCAATAGCTGGACTCGAACTCACGAGCAACGGGGCGGAAGTCCAACACCTTAACCACAACTCCAGGTCAGAGATACTGGGGTGTGGCTGTCTCTGTAGCCTATTGGTTTAGGTCTTAGCGTGATTTTAGTTTAGCTTTAGGTGATTCCCTGAGGCTTATTTTTTACGTGGATCACCATGTAGACCAAAATTTAAGCCATATTGTCTCTGCCCCTACAAGCCACCATTCTTTAGTTTATTTAGTGTTTGTTTGGAAGTCAGGCCAGCTAGAGGACTGTATTGTATAAAGGATTGATTTTTCTCACCCTTGCTGTCCAATCCTTGTAGCCTAATGGCTAAGGTGTTGGGTCTGATACCTTGAGGTCCTGAGTTCGATTCCCCTAGGCTTCTACTGTGTCTGTTGTTTTGGTTTTTAAGTAAGCACATAGACCAAAATATAAGCCATTTTGTCTTTGCCCTTACAAGCCACCCTACTTTAGTTTATTTAGTGCATTCGTTTGGGAGTCAGGCTAGCTAAAGGGCTAGTAAGCCCTTATACCTGTTCTCTGTGGTGCAATGGTTGAGATGGTGGATTTCAGCACTCCCTTATGGCCATGTAGCGTAATGGTTAAGGAGCTGAGCTGGCATGCTTAAGGTCCAGGGTTCAATTCCCTTGTGCTCCAACTTGAACTTTCTCTCAGCTCTCTTCTACATTGTGGCTTTTTTTGTTGTTGTTGTTGGGTGACGGAGAAAAAAAGCTATTGTTAGCAACCAGGTAGACCAAAACACAAGCCACCCAGTTCATGCATTTAAATTGAATGATTTACTCAAAGGGATTTGGGTCACTCTGTCAGCATTAGCTATTTTCCCCACATTTGGATATTTATATCATCGTTCACAGGCCATACAAAATCATCATACAAATGACCCCTGCATTGTATATTTATCCCACCATACATCCCCACATTGTCTATTGATTTATGTGATGACCCTCAGCCAGCCCTACATGTAAATGAATGCCCCATTGCCCCCCACACCCTTGGGTATTGTCCTCATCCATTTTCTTTGAGGAATCCAGGTGCTGTGGTTGCAATGGGATGTGACTGATTGGCTGAACCTGGTCAAGTGACCCGACCAGCCAACCAGGCATTGGGAATGACACCCAGGGTGGGGGAATTTAAGCTTCACTTGCAGCCCTTGGTTCTTTTGATGTTCATTTTCTTTGAGAAATCCAGGTGCTGTGGTTGCATTGGGATGTGTCCAGGCCAGGGCTTATCTTTGTAGAGTATTTCCCCTGTCTCTGTTTTTGCATTGCCATTGGCCCTGTTCTTTTGTGTTTTAGTTGTTTTTTCCTGCTTCCACCTTTGCTGTTACTGAAGGCACAAGGCGTCTCAGACCCTATCGTCTCCAACAATACTAATGTCTTTTCCTTCACTTATCACGAGTAGTTCTTCTTCTTTCCATAGCTTTAACGTGTCCTGTTCAATCCCTTTTCTGTTGTGTTGTGTCTTTGAAGCTAACGTTCCCTCACTTTATTAGTCTCTACTGCTTCAGCTGGGAGGCTGTTCCATTTCTCTACCACTCTAGGAGTAAAACTTCTTTACATTACATCTAAACCTCTAACTCACTAGTTTCAGATTATGACCTTGTTTAACAATTTCTCCTCTTTTGAAACAAACATCCCTCCTGTGATTTGTTTAATGCCTTTAAGGATTCCAAGTATTTTCTCCAAGCTTATACATATCGAGATTCCCTAGTCTTTTCTGTTCCTGCGTTATTCTTATCTTCAATGGTGAGTTGAACATTTCCTTTCACTGTAACTCATCTACTACTCATAGTTTCCTCAGAGAATTGTGTTGCTTCTTTACATGTAGAGATACATATAGCTTATTGGTTTTGAATTGTTGTTTCAATGTTTCTTCCTTTTTTCTTTGGTTTTTTTTTTTTGTTTTTTTTTTCTTCCTTACTTTTGTTTTTGCCATTGTCTTCATCCCTTTTCCCAAGGCCGGTATCTCTTACTCTTCTAGCATATCCTCTCTCATTGTTTTATAACATTTTGTTGTTGAGGTTTTTGTTGTTGTTGTTAGAATCTTGTTGGATCAGCATGAGTTAATATTCATTGTACATATTCCAGATAATGAAACATGTCACATAAATTATACAATGTTTTGTTCAGTATAGCATAGGCAATGTAATCAAAGTACAGATTTGAAACATAAGAAAATCCAATGCCCCTCAACCCTAGCCTCCTGATTGGTGGGTGGTATCACCTGACCAAGGCTGACCAATCAGAGAGGGGTCAACCTGGGCCGGCTCCTGATTGGTTGCTGTAGTAACTCATCTACTACTCATAGTTTCCTCAGAGAATTGTGTTGCTTCTTTACATGTAGAGATACATATAGTTTATTGGTTTTGAATTGTTGTTTCAGCATTTCTTCCTTTTTTTCTTTGTGTTTTTTTTTTTTTTTTTTTCTTCCTTACTTTTGTTTTTGCCATTGTCTTCATCCCTTTTCCCAAGGCCGGTATCTCTTACTCTTCTAGCCTATCCTCTATTATTGTTTTCCTGTTTTTACCCATGTTCTCTGGTTTGCAATTCACTTTTTACCCTTTTTTTTGGCTTATAACATTTTGTTGTTGAGGTTTCTGTTGTTGTTGTTAGAATCTTGTTGGATCAGCATGAGTTAATATTCATTGTACATATTCCAGATAATGAAACATGTCACATAAATTATACAATGTTTTGTTCAGTATAGCATAGGCAATGTAATCAAAGTACAGATTTGAAACATAAGAAAATCCAATGCAATCCCTAGCCTCCTGAATGGTGGGTGGTATCACCTGACCAAGGCTGACCAATCAGAGAGGGGGGAACCTGGGCCGGCTCCTGATTGGTTGCTGGAGTCAGCTGACTAGGCTCAGCCAATCAGGGGCTGCCCCTCAGCCCTAGCCTCCTGATTGGTGGGTGGTGTCACCTGACCAGGGCCGACCAATCAGAGAGGGGGGGGCCTGGGCCGGCTCCTGATTGGTTGCTGGAGTCAGCTGACTAGGCTCAGCCAATCAGGGGCTGCCCCTCAGCCCTAGCCTCCTGATTGGTGGGTGGTGTCACCTGACCAGGGCCGACCAATCAGAGAGAGGGGAACCTGGGCCGGCTCCTGATTGGTTGCTGGAGTCAGCTGACTAGGCTCAGCCAATCAGGGGCTGCCCCTCAGCCCTAGCCTCCTGATTGGTGGGTGGTATCACCTGACCAGGGCTGGCGAATCAGAGAGGGGGGAACCTGGGCCGGCTCCTGATTGGCTGCTGGAGTCAGCTGACTAGGCTCAGCCAATCAGGGGCTGCCCCTCAGCCCTAGCCTCCTGATTGGTGGGTGGTGTCACCTGACCAGGGCCGACCAATCAGAGAGGGGGGGACCTGGGCCGGCTCCTGATTGGTTGCTGGAGTCAGCTGACTAGGCTCAGCCAATCAGGGGCTGCCCCTCAGCCCTAGCCTCCTGATTGGTGGGTGGTGTCACCTGACCAGGGCTGACCAATCAGAGAGGGGGGAACCTGGGCCGGCTCCTGATTGGTTGCTAGAGTCAGCTGACTAGGCTCAGCCAATCAGGGGCTGCCCCTCAGCCCTAGCCTCCTGATTGGTGGGTGGTGTCACCTGACCAGGGCCGACCAATCAGAGAGGGGGGAATCTGGGCCGGCTCCTGATTGGTTGCTGGAGTCAGCTGACTAGGCTCAGCCAATCAGGGGCTGCCCCTCAGCCCTAGCTCCCTGATTGGTGGGTGGTGTCACCTGACCAGGGCCGACCAATCAGAGAGGGGGGGAACTGGGCCGGCTCCTGATTGGCTGCTGGAGTCAGCTGACTAGGCTCAGCCAATCAGGGGCTGCCCCTCAGCCCTAGCCTCCTGATTGGTGGGTGGTGTCACCTGACCAGGGCTGACCAATCAGAGAGGGGGGAACCTGGGCCGGCTCCTGATTGGTTGCTGGAGTCAGCTGACTAGGCTCAGCCAATCAGGGGCTGCCCCTCAGCCCCTAGCCTCCTGATTGGTGGGTGGTGTCACCTGACCAGGGCTGGCCAATCAGAGAGGGGGGAACCTGGGCCGGCTCCTGATTGGCTGCTGGAGTCAGCTGACTAGGCTCAGCCAATCAGGGGCTGCCCCTCAGCCCTAGCCTCCTGATTGGTGGGTGGTATTATTTTATACTTTATTATTATTTATGAATTATTATTAATTATAACATTGTTAAAGGAATCATTAATAATGAGATTACCGGCGTGGGAATGAGCCGGCAGTAGCTGGACTCGAACTCACGATCAACGGGGCGGAAGTCCAACACCTTAACCACAACTCCAGGTCAGAGATACTGGGGTGTGGCTGTCTCTGTAGCCTATTGGTTTAGGTCTTAGCGTGATTTTAGTTTAGCTTTAGGTGATTCCCTGAGGCTTATTTTTTACGTGGATCACCATGTAGACCAAAATTTAAGCCATATTGTCTCTGCCCCTACAAGCCACCATTCTTTAGTTTATTTAGTGTTTGTTTGGAAGTCAGGTCAGCTAGAGGACTGTATTGTATAAAGGATTGATTTTTCTCACCTTTGCTGTCCAATCCCTGTAGCCTAATGGCTAAGGTGTTGGGTCTGATACCTTGAGGTCCTGAGTTCGATTCCCCTAGGCTTCTACTGTGTCTGTTCTGTTATTTTGGTTGTTAAGTAAGCACATAGACCAAAATATAAGCCATTTTGTCTTTGCCCTTACAAGCCACCCTACTTTAGTTTATTTAGTGCATTCGTTTGGGAGTCAGGCTAGCTAAAGGGCTAGTAGGCCCTTATACCTGTTCTCTGTGGTGCAATGGTTGAGATGGTGGATTTCAGCACTCCCATATGGCCATGTAGAGTAATGGTTAAGGAGCTGAGCTGGCATGCTTAAGGTCCAGGGTTCAATTCCCTTGTGCTCCAACTTGAACTTTCTCTCAGCTCTCTTCTACATTGTGGCTTTTTTTGTTGTTGTTGTTGGGTGACGGAGAAAAAAAGCTATTGTTAGCAACCAGGTAGACCAAAACACAAGCCACCCAGTTCATGCATTTAAATTGAATGATTTACTCAAAGGGATTTGGGTCACTCTGTCAGCATTAGCTATTTTCCCCACATTTGGATATTTATATCATCGTTCACAGGCCATACAAAATCATCATACAAATGACCCCTGCATTGTATATTTATCCCACCATACATCCCCACATTGTCTATTGATTTATGTGATGACCCTCAGCCAGCCCTACATGTAAATGAATGCCCCATTGCCCCCCACACCCTTGGGTATTGTCCTCATCCATTTTCTTTGAGGAATCCAGGTGCTGTGGTTGCAATGGGATGTGACTGATTGGCTGAACCTGGTCAAGTGACCCCACCAGCCAACCAGGCATTGGGAATGAGACCCAGGGTGGGGGAATTTAAGCTTCACTTGCAGCCCTTGGTTCTTTTGATGTTCATTTTCTTTGAGAAATCCAGGTGCTGTGGTTGCATTGGGATGTGTCCAGGCCAGGGCTTATCTTTGTAGAGTATTTCCCCTGTCTCTGTTTTTGCATTGCCATTGGCCCTGTTCTTTTGTGTTTTAGTTGTTTTTTCCTGCTTCCACCTTTGCTGTTACTGAAGGCACAAGGCGTCTCAGACCCTATCGTCTCCAACAATACTAATGTCTTTTCCTTCACTTATCACGAGTAGTTCTTCTTCTTTCCATAGCTTTAACGTGTCCTGTTCAATCCCTTTTCTGTTGTGTTGTGTCTTTGAAGCTAACGTTCCCTCACTTTATTAGTCTCTACTGCTTCTGCTGGGAGGCTGTTCCATTTCTCTACCACTCTAGGAGTAAAACTTCTTTACATTACATCTAAACCTCTAACTCACTAGTTTCAGATTATGACCTTGTTTAACAATTTCTCCTCTTTTGAAACAAACATCCCTCCTGTGATTTGTTTAATGCCTTTAAGGATTCCAAGTATTTTCTCCAAGCTTATACATATCGAGATTCCCTAGTCTTTTCTGTTCCTGCGTTATTCTTATCTTCAATGGTGAGTTGAACATTTCCTTTCACTGTAACTCATCTACTACTCATAGTTTCCTCAGAGAATTGTGTTGCTTCTTTACATGTAGAGATACATATAGCTTATTGGTTTTGAATTGTTGTTTCAATGTTTCTTCCTTTTTTCTTTGGTTTTTTTTTTTTGTTTTTTTTTTCTTCCTTACTTTTGTTTTTGCCATTGTCTTCATCCCTTTTCCCAAGGCCGGTATCTCTTACTCTTCTAGCATATCCTCTCTCATTGTTTTATAACATTTTGTTGTTGAGGTTTTTGTTGTTGTTGTTAGAATCTTGTTGGATCAGCATGAGTTAATATTCATTGTACATATTCCAGATAATGAAACATGTCACATAAATTATACAATGTTTTGTTCAGTATAGCATAGGCAATGTAATCAAAGTACAGATTTGAAACATAAGAAAATCCAATGCCCCTCAACCCTAGCCTCCTGATTGGTGGGTGGTATCACCTGACCAAGGCTGACCAATCAGAGAGGGGTCAACCTGGGCCGGCTCCTGATTGGTTGCTGTAGTAACTCATCTACTACTCATAGTTTCCTCAGAGAATTGTGTTGCTTCTTTACATGTAGAGATACATATAGTTTATTGGTTTTGAATTGTTGTTTCAGCATTTCTTCCTTTTTTTCTTTGTGTTTTTTTTTTTTTTTTTTTCTTCCTTACTTTTGTTTTTGCCATTGTCTTCATCCCTTTTCCCAAGGCCGGTATCTCTTACTCTTCTAGCCTATCCTCTCTCATTGTTTTCCTGTTTTTACCCATGTTCTCTGGTTTGCAATTCACTTTTTACCCTTTTTTTTTTCTTATAACATTTTGTTGTTGAGGTTTCTGTTGTTGTTGTTAGAATCTTGTTGGATCAGCATGAGTTAATATTCATTGTACATATTCCAGATAATGAAACATGTCACATAAATTATACAATGTTTTGTTCAGTATAGCATAGGCAATGTAATCAAAGTACAGATTTGAAACATAAGAAAATCCAATGCAATCCCTAGCCTCCTGAATGGTGGGTGGTATCACCTGACCAAGGCTGACCAATCAGAGAGGGGGGAACCTGGGCCGGCTCCTGATTGGTTGCTGGAGTCAGCTGACTAGGCTCAGCCAATCAGGGGCTGCCCCTCAGCCCTAGCCTCCTGATTGGTGGATGGTGTCACCTGACCAAGGCTGACCAATCAGAGAGGGGGGGAACTTGGGCCGGCTGCTGATTGGTTGCTGGAGTCAGCTGACTAGGCTCAGCCAATCAGGGGCTGCCCCTCAGCCCTAGCCTCCTGATTGGTGGGTGGTGTCACCTGACCAGGGCCGACCAATCAGAGAGGGGGGGACCTGGGCCGGCTCCTGATTGGTTGCTGGAGTCAGCTGACTAGGCTCAGCCAATCAGGGGCTGCCCCTCAGCCCTAGCCTCCTGATTGGTGGGTGGTGTCACCTGACCAGGGCCGACCAATCAGAGAGGGGGGGACCTGGGCCGGCTCCTGATTGGTTGCTGGAGTCAGCTGACTAGGCTCAGCCAATCAGGGGCTGCCCCTCAGCCCTAGCCTCCTGATTGGTGGGTGGTGTCACCTGACCAGGGCTGACCAATCAGAGAGGGGGGAACCTGGGCCGGCTCCTGATTGGTTGCTGGAGTCAGCTGACTAGGCTCAGCCAATCAGGGGCTGCCCCTCAGCCCTAGCCTCCTGATTGGTGGGTGGTGTCACCTGACCAGGGCCGACCAATCAGAGAGGGGGGGACCTGGGCCGGCTCCTGATTGGTTGCTGGAGTCAGCTGACTAGGCTCAGCCAATCAGGGGCTGCCTCTCAGCCCTAGCCTCCTGATTGGTGGGTGGTGTCACCTGACCAGGGCCGACCAATCAGAGAGAGGGGAACCTGGGCCGGTTCCTGATTGGTTGCTGGAGTCAGCTGACTAGGCTCAGCCAATCAGGGGCTGCCCCTCAGCCCTAGCCTCCTGATTGGTGGGTGGTGTCACCTGATCAGGGCCGACCAATCAGAGAGGGGGGGACCTGGGCCGGCTCCTGATTGGCTGCTGGAGTCAGCTGACTAGGCTCAGCCAATCAGGGGCTGCCCCTCAGCCCTAGCCTCCTGATTGGTGGGTGGTGTCACCTGACCAGGGCTGACCAATCAGAGAGGGGGGAACCTGGGCCGGCTCCTGATTGGTTGCTGGAGTCAGCTGACTAGGCTCAGCCAATCAGGGGCTGCCCCTCAGCCCTAGCCTCCTGATTGGTGGGTGGTATTATTTTATACTTTATTATTATTTATGAATTATTATTAATTATAACATTGTTAAAGGAATCATTAATAATGAGATTACCGGCGTGGGAACGAGCCGGCAATAGCTGGACTCGAACTCACGAGCAACGGGGCGGAAGTCCAACACCTTAACCACAACTCCAGGTCAGAGATACTGGGGTGTGGCTGTCTCTGTAGCCTATTGGTTTAGGTCTTAGCGTGATTTTAGTTTAGCTTTAGGTGATTCCCTGAGGCTTATTTTTTACGTGGATCACCATGTAGACCAAAATTTAAGCCATATTGTCTCTGCCCCTACAAGCCACCATTCTTTAGTTTATTTAGTGTTTGTTTGGAAGTCAGGCCAGCTAGAGGACTGTATTGTATAAAGGATTGATTTTTCTCACCCTTGCTGTCCAATCCTTGTAGCCTAATGGCTAAGGTGTTGGGTCTGATACCTTGAGGTCCTGAGTTCGATTCCCCTAGGCTTCTACTGTGTCTGTTGTTTTGGTTTTTAAGTAAGCACATAGACCAAAATATAAGCCATTTTGTCTTTGCCCTTACAAGCCACCCTACTTTAGTTTATTTAGTGCATTCGTTTGGGAGTCAGGCTAGCTAAAGGGCTAGTAAGCCCTTATACCTGTTCTCTGTGGTGCAATGGTTGAGATGGTGGATTTCAGCACTCCCTTATGGCCATGTAGCGTAATGGTTAAGGAGCTGAGCTGGCATGCTTAAGGTCCAGGGTTCAATTCCCTTGTGCTCCAACTTGAACTTTCTCTCAGCTCTCTTCTACATTGTGGCTTTTTTTGTTGTTGTTGTTGGGTGACGGAGAAAAAAAGCTATTGTTAGCAACCAGGTAGACCAAAACACAAGCCACCCAGTTCATGCATTTAAATTGAATGATTTACTCAAAGGGATTTGGGTCACTCTGTCAGCATTAGCTATTTTCCCCACATTTGGATATTTATATCATCGTTCACAGGCCATACAAAATCATCATACAAATGACCCCTGCATTGTATATTTATCCCACCATACATCCCCACATTGTCTATTGATTTATGTGATGACCCTCAGCCAGCCCTACATGTAAATGAATGCCCCATTGCCCCCCACACCCTTGGGTATTGTCCTCATCCATTTTCTTTGAGGAATCCAGGTGCTGTGGTTGCAATGGGATGTGACTGATTGGCTGAACCTGGTCAAGTGACCCCACCAGCCAACCAGGCATTGGGAATGACACCCAGGGTGGGGGAATTTAAGCTTCACTTGCAGCCCTTGGTTCTTTTGATGTTCATTTTCTTTGAGAAATCCAGGTGCTGTGGTTGCATTGGGATGTGTCCAGGCCAGGGCTTATCTTTGTAGAGTATTTCCCCTGTCTCTGTTTTTGCATTGCCATTGGCCCTGTTCTTTTGTGTTTTAGTTGTTTTTTCCTGCTTCCACCTTTGCTGTTACTGAAGGCACAAGGCGTCTCAGACCCTATCGTCTCCAACAATACTAATGTCTTTTCCTTCACTTATCACGAGTAGTTCTTCTTCTTTCCATAGCTTTAACGTGTCCTGTTCAATCCCTTTTCTGTTGTGTTGTGTCTTTGAAGCTAACGTTCCCTCACTTTATTAGTCTCTACTGCTTCAGCTGGGAGGCTGTTCCATTTCTCTACCACTCTAGGAGTAAAACTTCTTTACATTACATCTAAACCTCAAACTCACTAGTTTCAGATTATGACCTTGTTTAACAATTTCTCCTCTTTTGAAACAAACATCCCTCCTGTGATTTGTTTAATGCCTTTAAGGATTCCAAGTATTTTCTCCAAGCTTATACATATCGAGATTCCCTAGTCTTTTCTGTTCCTGCGTTATTCTTATCTTCAATGGTGAGTTGAACATTTCCTTTCACTGTAACTCATCTACTACTCATAGTTTCCTCAGAGAATTGTGTTGCTTCTTTACATGTAGAGATACATATAGCTTATTGGTTTTGAATTGTTGTTTCAATGTTTCTTCCTTTTTTCTTTGGTTTTTTTTTTTTTGTTTTTTTTTTTCTTCCTTACTTTTGTTTTTGCCATTGTCTTCATCCCTTTTCCCAAGGCCGGTATCTCTTACTCTTCTAGCATATCCTCTCTCATTGTTTTATAACATTTTGTTGTTGAGGTTTTTGTTGTTGTTGTTAGAATCTTGTTGGATCAGCATGAGTTAATATTCATTGTACATATTCCAGATAATGAAACATGTCACATAAATTATACAATGTTTTGTTCAGTATAGCATAGGCAATGTAATCAAAGTACAGATTTGAAACATAAGAAAATCCAATGCCCCTCAACCCTAGCCTCCTGATTGGTGGGTGGTATCACCTGACCAAGGCTGACCAATCAGAGAGGGGTCAACCTGGGCCGGCTCCTGATTGGTTGCTGTAGTAACTCATCTACTACTCATAGTTTCCTCAGAGAATTGTGTTGCTTCTTTACATGTAGAGATACATATAGTTTATTGGTTTTGAATTGTTGTTTCAGCATTTCTTCCTTTTTTTCTTTGTGTTTTTTTTTTTTTTTTTCTTCCTTACTTTTGTTTTTGCCATTGTCTTCATCCCTTTTCCCAAGGCCGGTATCTCTTACTCTTCTAGCCTATCCTCTCTCATTGTTTTCCTGTTTTTACCCATGTTCTCTGGTTTGCAATTCACTTTTTACCCTTTTTTTTGGCTTATAACATTTTGTTGTTGAGGTTTCTGTTGTTGTTGTTAGAATCTTGTTGGATCAGCATGAGTTAATATTCATTGTACATATTCCAGATAATGAAACATGTCACATAAATTATACAATGTTTTGTTCAGTATAGCATAGGCAATGTAATCAAAGTACAGATTTGAAACATAAGAAAATCCAATGCAATCCCTAGCCTCCTGAATGGTGGGTGGTATCACCTGACCAAGGCTGACCAATCAGAGAGGGGGGAACCTGGGCCGGCTCCTGATTGGTTGCTGGAGTCAGCTGACTAGGCTCAGCCAATCAGGGGCTGCCCCTCAGCCCTAGCCTCCTGATTGGTGGGTGGTGTCACCTGACCAAGGCTGACCAATCAGAGAGGGGGGGAACTTGGGCCGGCTGCTGATTGGTTGCTGGAGTCAGCTGACTAGGCTCAGCCAATCAGGGGCTGCCCCTCAGCCCTAGCCTCCTGATTGGTGGGTGGTGTCACCTGACCAGGGCTGACCAATCAGAGAGGGGGGAACCTGGGCCGGCTCCTGATTGGTTGCTGGAGTCAGCTGACTAGGCTCAGCCAATCAGGGGCTGCCCCTCAGCCCTAGCCTCCTGATTGGTGGGTGGTGTCACCTGACCAGGGCCGACCAATCAGAGAGGGGGGGGCCTGGGCCGGCTCCTGATTGGTTGCTGGAGTCAGCTGACTAGGCTCAGCCAATCAGGGGCTGCCCCTCAGCCCTAGCCTCCTGATTGGTGGGTGGTGTCACCTGACCAGGGCCGACCAATCAGAGAGAGGGGAACCTGGGCCGGCTCCTGATTGGTTGCTGGAGTCAGCTGACTAGGCTCAGCCAATCAGGGGCTGCCCCTCAGCCCTAGCCTCCTGATTGGTGGGTGGTATCACCTGACCAGGGCTGGCGAATCAGAGAGGGGGGAACCTGGGCCGGCTCCTGATTGGCTGCTGGAGTCAGCTGACTAGGCTCAGCCAATCAGGGGCTGCCCCTCAGCCCTAGCCTCCTGATTGGTGGGTGGTGTCACCTGACCAGGGCCGACCAATCAGAGAGGGGGGGACCTGGGCCGGCTCCTGATTGGTTGCTGGAGTCAGCTGACTAGGCTCAGCCAATCAGGGGCTGCCCCTCAGCCCTAGCCTCCTGATTGGTGGGTGGTGTCACCTGACCAGGGCTGACCAATCAGAGAGGGGGGAACCTGGGCCGGCTCCTGATTGGTTGCTGGAGTCAGCTGACTAGGCTCAGCCAATCAGGGGCTGCCCCTCAGCCCTAGCCTCCTGATTGGTGGGTGGTGTCACCTGACCAGGGCTGGCCAATCAGAGAGGGGGGAACCTGGGCCGGCTCCTGATTGGCTGCTGGAGTCAGCTGACTAGGCTCAGCCAATCAGGGGCTGCCCCTCAGCCCTAGCCTCCTCATTGGTGGGTGGTATTATTTTATACTTTATTATTATTTATGAATTATTATTAATTATAACATTGTTAAAGGAATCATTAATAATGAGATTACCGGCGTGGGAATGAGCCGGCAGTAGCTGGACTCGAACTCACGATCAACGGGGCGGAAGTCCAACACCTTAACCACAACTCCAGGTCAGAGTTACTGGGGTGTGGCTGTCTCTGTAGCCTATTGGTTTAGGTCTTAGCGTGATTTTAGTTTAGCTTTAGGTGATTCCCTGAGGCTTATTTTTTACGTGGATCACCATGTAGACCAAAATTTAAGCCATATTGTCTCTGCCCCTACAAGCCACCATTCTTTAGCTTATTTAGTGTTTGTTTGGAAGTCAGGTCAGCTAGAGGACTGTATTGTATAAAGGATTGATTTTTCTCACCCTTGCTGTCCAATCCCTGTAGCCTAATGGCTAAGGTGTTGGGTCTGATACCTTGAGGTCCTGAGTTCGATTCCCCTAGGCTTCTACTGTGTCTGTTCTGTTATTTTGGTTGTTAAGTAAGCACATAGACCAAAATATAAGCCTTTTTGTCTTTGCCCTTACAAGCCACCCTACTTTAGTTTATTTAGTGCATTCGTTTGGGAGTCAGGCTAGCTAAAGGGCTAGTAGGCCCTTATACCTGTTCTCTGTGGTGCAATGGTTGAGATGGTGGATTTCAGCACTCCCATATGGCCATGTAGAGTAATGGTTAAGGAGCTGAGCTGGCATGCTTAAGGTCCAGGGTTCAATTCCCTTGTGCTCCAACTTGAACTTTCTCTCAGCTCTCTTCTACATTGTGACTTTTTTTGTTGTTGTTGTTGGGTGACGGAGAAAAAAAGCTATTGTTAGCAACCAGGTAGACCAAAACACAAGCCACCCAGTTCATGCATTTAAATTGAATGATTTACTCAAAGGGATTTGGGTCACTCTGTCAGCATTAGCTATTTTCCCCACATTTGGATATTTATATCATCGTTCACAGGCCATACAAAATCATCATACAAATGACCCCTGCATTGTATATTTATCCCACCATACATCCCCACATTGTCTATTGATTTATGTGATGACCCTCAGCCAGCCCTACATGTAAATGAATGCCCCATTGCCCCCCACACCCTTGGGTATTGTCCTCATCCATTTTCTTTGAGGAATCCAGGTGCTGTGGTTGCAATGGGATGTGACTGATTGGCTGAACCTGGTCAAGTGACCCCACCAGCCAACCAGGCATTGGGAATGACACCCAGGGTGGGGGAATTTAAGCTTCACTTGCAGCCCTTGGTTCTTTTGATGTTCATTTTCTTTGAGAAATCCAGGTGCTGTGGTTGCATTGGGATGTGTCCAGGCCAGGGCTTATCTTTGTAGAGTATTTCCCCTGTCTCTGTTTTTGCATTGCCATTGGCCCTGTTCTTTTGTGTTTTAGTTGTTTTTTCCTGCTTCCACCTTTGCTGTTACTGAAGGCACAAGGCGTCTCAGACCCTATCGTCTCCAACAATACTAATGTCTTTTCCTTCACTTATCACGAGTAGTTCTTCTTCTTTCCATAGCTTTAACGTGTCCTGTTCAATCCCTTTTCTGTTGTGTTGTGTCTTTGAAGCTAACGTTCCCTCACTTTATTAGTCTCTACTGCTTCAGCTGGGAGGCTGTTCCATTTCTCTACCACTCTAGGAGTAAAACTTCTTTACATTACATCTAAACCTCTAACTCACTAGTTTCAGATTATGACCTTGTTTAACAATTTCTCCTCTTTTGAAACAAACATCCCTCCTGTGATTTGTTTAATGCCTTTAAGGATTCCAAGTATTTTCTCCAAGCTTATACATATCGAGATTCCCTAGTCTTTTCTGTTCCTGCGTTATTCTTATCTTCAATGGTGAGTTGAACATTTCCTTTCACTGTAACTCATCTACTACTCATAGTTTCCTCAGAGAATTGTGTTGCTTCTTTACATGTAGAGATACATATAGCTTATTGGTTTTGAATTGTTGTTTCAATGTTTCTTCCTTTTTTCTTTGGTTTTTTTTTTTTGTTTTTTTTTTCTTCCTTACTTTTGTTTTTGCCATTGTCTTCATCCCTTTTCCCAAGGCCGGTATCTCTTACTCTTCTAGCATATCCTCTCTCATTGTTTTATAACATTTTGTTGTTGAGGTTTTTGTTGTTGTTGTTAGAATCTTGTTGGATCAGCATGAGTTAATATTCATTGTACATATTCCAGATAATGAAACATGTCACATAAATTATACAATGTTTTGTTCAGTATAGCATAGGCAATGTAATCAAAGTACAGATTTGAAACATAAGAAAATCCAATGCCCCTCAACCCTAGCCTCCTGATTGGTGGGTGGTATCACCTGACCAAGGCTGACCAATCAGAGAGGGGTCAACCTGGGCCGGCTCCTGATTGGTTGCTGTAGTAACTCATCTACTACTCATAGTTTCCTCAGAGAATTGTGTTGCTTCTTTACATGTAGAGATACATATAGTTTATTGGTTTTGAATTGTTGTTTCAGCATTTCTTCCTTTTTTTCTTTGTGTTTTTTTTTTTTTTTTTCTTCCTTACTTTTGTTTTTGCCATTGTCTTCATCCCTTTTCCCAAGGCCGGTATCTCTTACTCTTCTAGCCTATCCTCTCTCATTGTTTTCCTGTTTTTACCCATGTTCTCTGGTTTGCAATTCACTTTTTACCCTTTTTTTTTTCTTATAACATTTTGTTGTTGAGGTTTCTGTTGTTGTTGTTAGAATCTTGTTGGATCAGCATGAGTTAATATTCATTGTACATATTCCAGATAATGAAACATGTCACATAAATTATACAATGTTTTGTTCAGTATAGCATAGGCAATGTAATCAAAGTACAGATTTGAAACATAAGAAAATCCAATGCAATCCCTAGCCTCCTGAATGGTGGGTGGTATCACCTGACCAAGGCTGACCAATCAGAGAGGGGGGAACCTGGGCCGGCTCCTGATTGGTTGCTGGAGTCAGCTGACTAGGCTCAGCCAATCAGGGGCTGCCCCTCAGCCCTAGCCTCCTGATTGGTGGATGGTGTCACCTGACCAAGGCTGACCAATCAGAGAGGGGGGGAACTTGGGCCGGCTGCTGATTGGTTGCTGGAGTCAGCTGACTAGGCTCAGCCAATCAGGGGCTGCCCCTCAGCCCTAGCCTCCTGATTGGTGGGTGGTGTCACCTGACCAGGGCCGACCAATCAGAGAGGGGGGGACCTGGGCCGGCTCCTGATTGGTTGCTGGAGTCAGCTGACTAGGCTCAGCCAATCAGGGGCTGCCCCTCAGCCCTAGCCTCCTGATTGGTGGGTGGTGTCACCTGACCAGGGCCGACCAATCAGAGAGGGGGGGACCTGGGCCGGCTCCTGATTGGTTGCTGGAGTCAGCTGACTAGGCTCAGCCAATCAGGGGCTGCCCCTCAGCCCTAGCCTCCTGATTGGTGGGTGGTGTCACCTGACCAGGGCCGACCAATCAGAGAGGGGGGGACCTGGGCCGGCTCCTGATTGGTTGCTGGAGTCAGCTGACTAGGCTCAGCCAATCAGGGGCTGCCTCTCAGCCCTAGCCTCCTGATTGGTGGGTGGTGTCACCTGACCAGGGCCGACCAATCAGAGAGAGGGGAACCTGGGCCGGTTCCTGATTGGTTGCTGGAGTCAGCTGACTAGGCTCAGCCAATCAGGGGCTGCCCCTCAGCCCTAGCCTCCTGATTGGTGGGTGGTGTCACCTGATCAGGGCCGACCAATCAGAGAGGGGGGGACCTGGGCCGGCTCCTGATTGGCTGCTGGAGTCAGCTGACTAGGCTCAGCCAATCAGGGGCTGCCCCTCAGCCCTAGCCTCCTGATTGGTGGGTGGTGTCACCTGACCAGGGCTGACCAATCAGAGAGGGGGGAACCTGGGCCGGCTCCTGATTGGTTGCTGGAGTCAGCTGACTAGGCTCAGCCAATCAGGGGCTGCCCCTCAGCCCTAGCCTCCTGATTGGTGGGTGGTATTATTTTATACTTTATTATTATTTATGAATTATTATTAATTATAACATTGTTAAAGGAATCATTAATAATGAGATTACCGGCGTGGGAACGAGCCGGCAATAGCTGGACTCGAACTCACGAGCAACGGGGCGGAAGTCCAACACCTTAACCACAACTCCAGGTCAGAGATACTGGGGTGTGGCTGTCTCTGTAGCCTATTGGTTTAGGTCTTAGCGTGATTTTAGTTTAGCTTTAGGTGATTCCCTGAGGCTTATTTTTTACGTGGATCACCATGTAGACCAAAATTTAAGCCATATTGTCTCTGCCCCTACAAGCCACCATTCTTTAGTTTATTTAGTGTTTGTTTGGAAGTCAGGCCAGCTAGAGGACTGTATTGTATAAAGGATTGATTTTTCTCACCCTTGCTGTCCAATCCTTGTAGCCTAATGGCTAAGGTGTTGGGTCTGATACCTTGAGGTCCTGAGTTCGATTCCCCTAGGCTTCTACTGTGTCTGTTGTTTTGGTTTTTAAGTAAGCACATAGACCAAAATATAAGCCATTTTGTCTTTGCCCTTACAAGCCACCCTACTTTAGTTTATTTAGTGCATTCGTTTGGGAGTCAGGCTAGCTAAAGGGCTAGTAAGCCCTTATACCTGTTCTCTGTGGTGCAATGGTTGAGATGGTGGATTTCAGCACTCCCTTATGGCCATGTAGCGTAATGGTTAAGGAGCTGAGCTGGCATGCTTAAGGTCCAGGGTTCAATTCCCTTGTGCTCCAACTTGAACTTTCTCTCAGCTCTCTTCTACATTGTGGCTTTTTTTGTTGTTGTTGTTGGGTGACGGAGAAAAAAAGCTATTGTTAGCAACCAGGTAGACCAAAACACAAGCCACCCAGTTCATGCATTTAAATTGAATGATTTACTCAAAGGGATTTGGGTCACTCTGTCAGCATTAGCTATTTTCCCCACATTTGGATATTTATATCATCGTTCACAGGCCATACAAAATCATCATACAAATGACCCCTGCATTGTATATTTATCCCACCATACATCCCCACATTGTCTATTGATTTATGTGATGACCCTCAGCCAGCCCTACATGTAAATGAATGCCCCATTGCCCCCCACACCCTTGGGTATTGTCCTCATCCATTTTCTTTGAGGAATCCAGGTGCTGTGGTTGCAATGGGATGTGACTGATTGGCTGAACCTGGTCAAGTGACCCCACCAGCCAACCAGGCATTGGGAATGACACCCAGGGTGGGGGAATTTAAGCTTCACTTGCAGCCCTTGGTTCTTTTGATGTTCATTTTCTTTGAGAAATCCAGGTGCTGTGGTTGCATTGGGATGTGTCCAGGCCAGGGCTTATCTTTGTAGAGTATTTCCCCTGTCTCTGTTTTTGCATTGCCATTGGCCCTGTTCTTTTGTGTTTTAGTTGTTTTTTCCTGCTTCCACCTTTGCTGTTACTGAAGGCACAAGGCGTCTCAGACCCTATCGTCTCCAACAATACTAATGTCTTTTCCTTCACTTATCACGAGTAGTTCTTCTTCTTTCCATAGCTTTAACGTGTCCTGTTCAATCCCTTTTCTGTTGTGTTGTGTCTTTGAAGCTAACGTTCCCTCACTTTATTAGTCTCTACTGCTTCAGCTGGGAGGCTGTTCCATTTCTCTACCACTCTAGGAGTAAAACTTCTTTACATTACATCTAAACCTCTAACTCACTAGTTTCAGATTATGACCTTGTTTAACAATTTCTCCTCTTTTGAAACAAACATCCCTCCTGTGATTTGTTTAATGCCTTTAAGGATTCCAAGTATTTTCTCCAAGCTTATACATATCGAGATTCCCTAGTCTTTTCTGTTCCTGCGTTATTCTTATCTTCAATGGTGAGTTGAACATTTCCTTTCACTGTAACTCATCTACTACTCATAGTTTCCTCAGAGAATTGTGTTGCTTCTTTACATGTAGAGATACATATAGCTTATTGGTTTTGAATTGTTGTTTCAATGTTTCTTCCTTTTTTCTTTGGTTTTTTTTTTTTGTTTTTTTTTTCTTCCTTACTTTTGTTTTTGCCATTGTCTTCATCCCTTTTCCCAAGGCCGGTATCTCTTACTCTTCTAGCATATCCTCTCTCATTGTTTTATAACATTTTGTTGTTGAGGTTTTTGTTGTTGTTGTTAGAATCTTGTTGGATCAGCATGAGTTAATATTCATTGTACATATTCCAGATAATGAAACATGTCACATAAATTATACAATGTTTTGTTCAGTATAGCATAGGCAATGTAATCAAAGTACAGATTTGAAACATAAGAAAATCCAATGCCCCTCAACCCTAGCCTCCTGATTGGTGGGTGGTATCACCTGACCAAGGCTGACCAATCAGAGAGGGGTCAACCTGGGCCGGCTCCTGATTGGTTGCTGTAGTAACTCATCTACTACTCATAGTTTCCTCAGAGAATTGTGTTGCTTCTTTACATGTAGAGATACATATAGTTTATTGGTTTTGAATTGTTGTTTCAGCATTTCTTCCTTTTTTTCTTTGTGTTTTTTTTTTTTTTTTTTTCTTCCTTACTTTTGTTTTTGCCATTGTCTTCATCCCTTTTCCCAAGGCCGGTATCTCTTACTCTTCTAGCCTATCCTCTCTCATTGTTTTCCTGTTTTTACCCATGTTCTCTGGTTTGCAATTCACTTTTTACCCTTTTTTTTGGCTTATAACATTTTGTTGTTGAGGTTTCTGTTGTTGTTGTTAGAATCTTGTTGGATCAGCATGAGTTAATATTCATTGTACATATTCCAGATAATGAAACATGTCACATAAATTATACAATGTTTTGTTCAGTATAGCATAGGCAATGTAATCAAAGTACAGATTTGAAACATAAGAAAATCCAATGCAATCCCTAGCCTCCTGAATGGTGGGTGGTATCACCTGACCAAGGCTGACCAATCAGAGAGGGGGGAACCTGGGCCGGCTCCTGATTGGTTGCTGGAGTCAGCTGACTAGGCTCAGCCAATCAGGGGCTGCCCCTCAGCCCTAGCCTCCTGATTGGTGGGTGGTGTCACCTGACCAGGGCCGACCAATCAGAGAGGGGGGGGCCTGGGCCGGCTCCTGATTGGTTGCTGGAGTCAGCTGACTAGGCTCAGCCAATCAGGGGCTGCCCCTCAGCCCTAGCCTCCTGATTGGTGGGTGGTGTCACCTGACCAGGGCCGACCAATCAGAGAGAGGGGAACCTGGGCCGGCTCCTGATTGGTTGCTGGAGTCAGCTGACTAGGCTCAGCCAATCAGGGGCTGCCCCTCAGCCCTAGCCTCCTGATTGGTGGGTGGTATCACCTGACCAGGGCTGGCGAATCAGAGAGGGGGGAACCTGGGCCGGCTCCTGATTGGCTGCTGGAGTCAGCTGACTAGGCTCAGCCAATCAGGGGCTGCCCCTCAGCCCTAGCCTCCTGATTGGTGGGTGGTGTCACCTGACCAGGGCCGACCAATCAGAGAGGGGGGGACCTGGGCCGGCTCCTGATTGGTTGCTGGAGTCAGCTGACTAGGCTCAGCCAATCAGGGGCTGCCCCTCAGCCCTAGCCTCCTGATTGGTGGGTGGTGTCACCTGACCAGGGCTGACCAATCAGAGAGGGGGGAACCTGGGCCGGCTCCTGATTGGTTGCTAGAGTCAGCTGACTAGGCTCAGCCAATCAGGGGCTGCCCCTCAGCCCTAGCCTCCTGATTGGTGGGTGGTGTCACCTGACCAGGGCCGACCAATCAGAGAGGGGGGAACCTGGGCCGGCTCCTGATTGGTTGCTGGAGTCAGCTGACTAGGCTCAGCCAATCAGGGGCTGCCCCTCAGCCCTAGCTCCCTGATTGGTGGGTGGTGTCACCTGACCAGGGCCGACCAATCAGAGAGGGGGGGAACTGGGCCGGCTCCTGATTGGCTGCTGGAGTCAGCTGACTAGGCTCAGCCAATCAGGGGCTGCCCCTCAGCCCTAGCCTCCTGATTGGTGGGTGGTGTCACCTGACCAGGGCTGACCAATCAGAGAGGGGGGAACCTGGGCCGGCTCCTGATTGGTTGCTGGAGTCAGCTGACTAGGCTCAGCCAATCAGGGGCTGCCCCTCAGCCCCTAGCCTCCTGATTGGTGGGTGGTGTCACCTGACCAGGGCTGGCCAATCAGAGAGGGGGGAACCTGGGCCGGCTCCTGATTGGCTGCTGGAGTCAGCTGACTAGGCTCAGCCAATCAGGGGCTGCCCCTCAGCCCTAGCCTCCTGATTGGTGGGTGGTATTATTTTATACTTTATTATTATTTATGAATTATTATTAATTATAACATTGTTAAAGGAATCATTAATAATGAGATTACCGGCGTGGGAATGAGCCGGCAGTAGCTGGACTCGAACTCACGATCAACGGGGCGGAAGTCCAACACCTTAACCACAACTCCAGGTCAGAGATACTGGGGTGTGGCTGTCTCTGTAGCCTATTGGTTTAGGTCTTAGCGTGATTTTAGTTTAGCTTTAGGTGATTCCCTGAGGCTTATTTTTTACGTGGATCACCATGTAGACCAAAATTTAAGCCATATTGTCTCTGCCCCTACAAGCCACCATTCTTTAGTTTATTTAGTGTTTGTTTGGAAGTCAGGTCAGCTAGAGGACTGTATTGTATAAAGGATTGATTTTTCTCACCTTTGCTGTCCAATCCCTGTAGCCTAATGGCTAAGGTGTTGGGTCTGATACCTTGAGGTCCTGAGTTCGATTCCCCTAGGCTTCTACTGTGTCTGTTCTGTTATTTTGGTTGTTAAGTAAGCACATAGACCAAAATATAAGCCATTTTGTCTTTGCCCTTACAAGCCACCCTACTTTAGTTTATTTAGTGCATTCGTTTGGGAGTCAGGCTAGCTAAAGGGCTAGTAGGCCCTTATACCTGTTCTCTGTGGTGCAATGGTTGAGATGGTGGATTTCAGCACTCCCATATGGCCATGTAGAGTAATGGTTAAGGAGCTGAGCTGGCATGCTTAAGGTCCAGGGTTCAATTCCCTTGTGCTCCAACTTGAACTTTCTCTCAGCTCTCTTCTACATTGTGGCTTTTTTTGTTGTTGTTGTTGGGTGACGGAGAAAAAAAGCTATTGTTAGCAACCAGGTAGACCAAAACACAAGCCACCCAGTTCATGCATTTAAATTGAATGATTTACTCAAAGGGATTTGGGTCACTCTGTCAGCATTAGCTATTTTCCCCACATTTGGATATTTATATCATCGTTCACAGGCCATACAAAATCATCATACAAATGACCCCTGCATTGTATATTTATCCCACCATACATCCCCACATTGTCTATTGATTTATGTGATGACCCTCAGCCAGCCCTACATGTAAATGAATGCCCCATTGCCCCCCACACCCTTGGGTATTGTCCTCATCCATTTTCTTTGAGGAATCCAGGTGCTGTGGTTGCAATGGGATGTGACTGATTGGCTGAACCTGGTCAAGTGACCCCACCAGCCAACCAGGCATTGGGAATGAGACCCAGGGTGGGGGAATTTAAGCTTCACTTGCAGCCCTTGGTTCTTTTGATGTTCATTTTCTTTGAGAAATCCAGGTGCTGTGGTTGCATTGGGATGTGTCCAGGCCAGGGCTTATCTTTGTAGAGTATTTCCCCTGTCTCTGTTTTTGCATTGCCATTGGCCCTGTTCTTTTGTGTTTTAGTTGTTTTTTCCTGCTTCCACCTTTGCTGTTACTGAAGGCACAAGGCGTCTCAGACCCTATCGTCTCCAACAATACTAATGTCTTTTCCTTCACTTATCACGAGTAGTTCTTCTTCTTTCCATAGCTTTAACGTGTCCTGTTCAATCCCTTTTCTGTTGTGTTGTGTCTTTGAAGCTAACGTTCCCTCACTTTATTAGTCTCTACTGCTTCTGCTGGGAGGCTGTTCCATTTCTCTACCACTCTAGGAGTAAAACTTCTTTACATTACATCTAAACCTCTAACTCACTAGTTTCAGATTATGACCTTGTTTAACAATTTCTCCTCTTTTGAAACAAACATCCCTCCTGTGATTTGTTTAATGCCTTTAAGGATTCCAAGTATTTTCTCCAAGCTTATACATATCGAGATTCCCTAGTCTTTTCTGTTCCTGCGTTATTCTTATCTTCAATGGTGAGTTGAACATTTCCTTTCACTGTAACTCATCTACTACTCATAGTTTCCTCAGAGAATTGTGTTGCTTCTTTACATGTAGAGATACATATAGCTTATTGGTTTTGAATTGTTGTTTCAATGTTTCTTCCTTTTTTCTTTGGTTTTTTTTTTTTGTTTTTTTTTTCTTCCTTACTTTTGTTTTTGCCATTGTCTTCATCCCTTTTCCCAAGGCCGGTATCTCTTACTCTTCTAGCATATCCTCTCTCATTGTTTTATAACATTTTGTTGTTGAGGTTTTTGTTGTTGTTGTTAGAATCTTGTTGGATCAGCATGAGTTAATATTCATTGTACATATTCCAGATAATGAAACATGTCACATAAATTATACAATGTTTTGTTCAGTATAGCATAGGCAATGTAATCAAAGTACAGATTTGAAACATAAGAAAATCCAATGCCCCTCAACCCTAGCCTCCTGATTGGTGGGTGGTATCACCTGACCAAGGCTGACCAATCAGAGAGGGGTCAACCTGGGCCGGCTCCTGATTGGTTGCTGTAGTAACTCATCTACTACTCATAGTTTCCTCAGAGAATTGTGTTGCTTCTTTACATGTAGAGATACATATAGTTTATTGGTTTTGAATTGTTGTTTCAGCATTTCTTCCTTTTTTTCTTTGTGTTTTTTTTTTTTTTTTTTTTCTTCCTTACTTTTGTTTTTGCCATTGTCTTCATCCCTTTTCCCAAGGCCGGTATCTCTTACTCTTCTAGCCTATCCTCTCTCATTGTTTTCCTGTTTTTACCCATGTTCTCTGGTTTGCAATTCACTTTTTACCCTTTTTTTTTTCTTATAACATTTTGTTGTTGAGGTTTCTGTTGTTGTTGTTAGAATCTTGTTGGATCAGCATGAGTTAATATTCATTGTACATATTCCAGATAATGAAACATGTCACATAAATTATACAATGTTTTGTTCAGTATAGCATAGGCAATGTAATCAAAGTACAGATTTGAAACATAAGAAAATCCAATGCAATCCCTAGCCTCCTGAATGGTGGGTGGTATCACCTGACCAAGGCTGACCAATCAGAGAGGGGGGAACCTGGGCCGGCTCCTGATTGGTTGCTGGAGTCAGCTGACTAGGCTCAGCCAATCAGGGGCTGCCCCTCAGCCCTAGCCTCCTGATTGGTGGATGGTGTCACCTGACCAAGGCTGACCAATCAGAGAGGGGGGGAACTTGGGCCGGCTGCTGATTGGTTGCTGGAGTCAGCTGACTAGGCTCAGCCAATCAGGGGCTGCCCCTCAGCCCTAGCCTCCTGATTGGTGGGTGGTGTCACCTGACCAGGGCCGACCAATCAGAGAGGGGGGGACCTGGGCCGGCTCCTGATTGGTTGCTGGAGTCAGCTGACTAGGCTCAGCCAATCAGGGGCTGCCCCTCAGCCCTAGCCTCCTGATTGGTGGGTGGTGTCACCTGACCAGGGCCGACCAATCAGAGAGGGGGGGACCTGGGCCGGCTCCTGATTGGTTGCTGGAGTCAGCTGACTAGGCTCAGCCAATCAGGGGCTGCCCCTCAGCCCTAGCCTCCTGATTGGTGGGTGGTGTCACCTGACCAGGGCTGACCAATCAGAGAGGGGGGAACCTGGGCCGGCTCCTGATTGGTTGCTGGAGTCAGCTGACTAGGCTCAGCCAATCAGGGGCTGCCCCTCAGCCCTAGCCTCCTGATTGGTGGGTGGTGTCACCTGACCAGGGCCGACCAATCAGAGAGGGGGGGACCTGGGCCGGCTCCTGATTGGTTGCTGGAGTCAGCTGACTAGGCTCAGCCAATCAGGGGCTGCCTCTCAGCCCTAGCCTCCTGATTGGTGGGTGGTGTCACCTGACCAGGGCCGACCAATCAGAGAGAGGGGAACCTGGGCCGGTTCCTGATTGGTTGCTGGAGTCAGCTGACTAGGCTCAGCCAATCAGGGGCTGCCCCTCAGCCCTAGCCTCCTGATTGGTGGGTGGTGTCACCTGATCAGGGCCGACCAATCAGAGAGGGGGGGACCTGGGCCGGCTCCTGATTGGCTGCTGGAGTCAGCTGACTAGGCTCAGCCAATCAGGGGCTGCCCCTCAGCCCTAGCCTCCTGATTGGTGGGTGGTGTCACCTGACCAGGGCTGACCAATCAGAGAGGGGGGAACCTGGGCCGGCTCCTGATTGGTTGCTGGAGTCAGCTGACTAGGCTCAGCCAATCAGGGGCTGCCCCTCAGCCCTAGCCTCCTGATTGGTGGGTGGTATTATTTTATACTTTATTATTATTTATGAATTATTATTAATTATAACATTGTTAAAGGAATCATTAATAATGAGATTACCGGCGTGGGAACGAGCCGGCAATAGCTGGACTCGAACTCACGAGCAACGGGGCGGAAGTCCAACACCTTAACCACAACTCCAGGTCAGAGATACTGGGGTGTGGCTGTCTCTGTAGCCTATTGGTTTAGGTCTTAGCGTGATTTTAGTTTAGCTTTAGGTGATTCCCTGAGGCTTATTTTTTACGTGGATCACCATGTAGACCAAAATTTAAGCCATATTGTCTCTGCCCCTACAAGCCACCATTCTTTAGTTTATTTAGTGTTTGTTTGGAAGTCAGGCCAGCTAGAGGACTGTATTGTATAAAGGATTGATTTTTCTCACCCTTGCTGTCCAATCCTTGTAGCCTAATGGCTAAGGTGTTGGGTCTGATACCTTGAGGTCCTGAGTTCGATTCCCCTAGGCTTCTACTGTGTCTGTTGTTTTGGTTTTTAAGTAAGCACATAGACCAAAATATAAGCCATTTTGTCTTTGCCCTTACAAGCCACCCTACTTTAGTTTATTTAGTGCATTCGTTTGGGAGTCAGGCTAGCTAAAGGGCTAGTAAGCCCTTATACCTGTTCTCTGTGGTGCAATGGTTGAGATGGTGGATTTCAGCACTCCCTTATGGCCATGTAGCGTAATGGTTAAGGAGCTGAGCTGGCATGCTTAAGGTCCAGGGTTCAATTCCCTTGTGCTCCAACTTGAACTTTCTCTCAGCTCTCTTCTACATTGTGGCTTTTTTTGTTGTTGTTGTTGGGTGACGGAGAAAAAAAGCTATTGTTAGCAACCAGGTAGACCAAAACACAAGCCACCCAGTTCATGCATTTAAATTGAATGATTTACTCAAAGGGATTTGGGTCACTCTGTCAGCATTAGCTATTTTCCCCACATTTGGATATTTATATCATCGTTCACAGGCCATACAAAATCATCATACAAATGACCCCTGCATTGTATATTTATCCCACCATACATCCCCACATTGTCTATTGATTTATGTGATGACCCTCAGCCAGCCCTACATGTAAATGAATGCCCCATTGCCCCCCACACCCTTGGGTATTGTCCTCATCCATTTTCTTTGAGGAATCCAGGTGCTGTGGTTGCAATGGGATGTGACTGATTGGCTGAACCTGGTCAAGTGACCCCACCAGCCAACCAGGCATTGGGAATGACACCCAGGGTGGGGGAATTTAAGCTTCACTTGCAGCCCTTGGTTCTTTTGATGTTCATTTTCTTTGAGAAATCCAGGTGCTGTGGTTGCATTGGGATGTGTCCAGGCCAGGGCTTATCTTTGTAGAGTATTTCCCCTGTCTCTGTTTTTGCATTGCCATTGGCCCTGTTCTTTTGTGTTTTAGTTGTTTTTTCCTGCTTCCACCTTTGCTGTTACTGAAGGCACAAGGCGTCTCAGACCCTATCGTCTCCAACAATACTAATGTCTTTTCCTTCACTTATCACGAGTAGTTCTTCTTCTTTCCATAGCTTTAACGTGTCCTGTTCAATCCCTTTTCTGTTGTGTTGTGTCTTTGAAGCTAACGTTCCCTCACTTTATTAGTCTCTACTGCTTCAGCTGGGAGGCTGTTCCATTTCTCTACCACTCTAGGAGTAAAACTTCTTTACATTACATCTAAACCTCAAACTCACTAGTTTCAGATTATGACCTTGTTTAACAATTTCTCCTCTTTTGAAACAAACATCCCTCCTGTGATTTGTTTAATGCCTTTAAGGATTCCAAGTATTTTCTCCAAGCTTATACATATCGAGATTCCCTAGTCTTTTCTGTTCCTGCGTTATTCTTATCTTCAATGGTGAGTTGAACATTTCCTTTCACTGTAACTCATCTACTACTCATAGTTTCCTCAGAGAATTGTGTTGCTTCTTTACATGTAGAGATACATATAGCTTATTGGTTTTGAATTGTTGTTTCAATGTTTCTTCCTTTTTTCTTTGGTTTTTTTTTTTTTGTTTTTTTTTTTCTTCCTTACTTTTGTTTTTGCCATTGTCTTCATCCCTTTTCCCAAGGCCGGTATCTCTTACTCTTCTAGCATATCCTCTCTCATTGTTTTATAACATTTTGTTGTTGAGGTTTTTGTTGTTGTTGTTAGAATCTTGTTGGATCAGCATGAGTTAATATTCATTGTACATATTCCAGATAATGAAACATGTCACATAAATTATACAATGTTTTGTTCAGTATAGCATAGGCAATGTAATCAAAGTACAGATTTGAAACATAAGAAAATCCAATGCCCCTCAACCCTAGCCTCCTGATTGGTGGGTGGTATCACCTGACCAAGGCTGACCAATCAGAGAGGGGTCAACCTGGGCCGGCTCCTGATTGGTTGCTGTAGTAACTCATCTACTACTCATAGTTTCCTCAGAGAATTGTGTTGCTTCTTTACATGTAGAGATACATATAGTTTATTGGTTTTGAATTGTTGTTTCAGCATTTCTTCCTTTTTTTCTTTGTGTTTTTTTTTTTTTTTTTCTTCCTTACTTTTGTTTTTGCCATTGTCTTCATCCCTTTTCCCAAGGCCGGTATCTCTTACTCTTCTAGCCTATCCTCTCTCATTGTTTTCCTGTTTTTACCCATGTTCTCTGGTTTGCAATTCACTTTTTACCCTTTTTTTTGGCTTATAACATTTTGTTGTTGAGGTTTCTGTTGTTGTTGTTAGAATCTTGTTGGATCAGCATGAGTTAATATTCATTGTACATATTCCAGATAATGAAACATGTCACATAAATTATACAATGTTTTGTTCAGTATAGCATAGGCAATGTAATCAAAGTACAGATTTGAAACATAAGAAAATCCAATGCAATCCCTAGCCTCCTGAATGGTGGGTGGTATCACCTGACCAAGGCTGACCAATCAGAGAGGGGGGAACCTGGGCCGGCTCCTGATTGGTTGCTGGAGTCAGCTGACTAGGCTCAGCCAATCAGGGGCTGCCCCTCAGCCCTAGCCTCCTGATTGGTGGGTGGTGTCACCTGACCAAGGCTGACCAATCAGAGAGGGGGGGAACTTGGGCCGGCTGCTGATTGGTTGCTGGAGTCAGCTGACTAGGCTCAGCCAATCAGGGGCTGCCCCTCAGCCCTAGCCTCCTGATTGGTGGGTGGTGTCACCTGACCAGGGCTGACCAATCAGAGAGGGGGGAACCTGGGCCGGCTCCTGATTGGTTGCTGGAGTCAGCTGACTAGGCTCAGCCAATCAGGGGCTGCCCCTCAGCCCTAGCCTCCTGATTGGTGGGTGGTGTCACCTGACCAGGGCCGACCAATCAGAGAGGGGGGGGCCTGGGCCGGCTCCTGATTGGTTGCTGGAGTCAGCTGACTAGGCTCAGCCAATCAGGGGCTGCCCCTCAGCCCTAGCCTCCTGATTGGTGGGTGGTGTCACCTGACCAGGGCCGACCAATCAGAGAGAGGGGAACCTGGGCCGGCTCCTGATTGGTTGCTGGAGTCAGCTGACTAGGCTCAGCCAATCAGGGGCTGCCCCTCAGCCCTAGCCTCCTGATTGGTGGGTGGTATCACCTGACCAGGGCTGGCGAATCAGAGAGGGGGGAACCTGGGCCGGCTCCTGATTGGCTGCTGGAGTCAGCTGACTAGGCTCAGCCAATCAGGGGCTGCCCCTCAGCCCTAGCCTCCTGATTGGTGGGTGGTGTCACCTGACCAGGGCCGACCAATCAGAGAGGGGGGGACCTGGGCCGGCTCCTGATTGGTTGCTGGAGTCAGCTGACTAGGCTCAGCCAATCAGGGGCTGCCCCTCAGCCCTAGCCTCCTGATTGGTGGGTGGTGTCACCTGACCATGGCTGACCAATCAGAGAGGGGGGAACGTGGGCCGGCTCCTGATTGGTTGCTAGAGTCAGCTGACTAGGCTCAGCCAATCAGGGGCTGCCCCTCAGCCCTAGCCTCCTGATTGGTGGGTGGTGTCACCTGACCAGGGCCGACCAATCAGAGAGGGGGGAACCTGGGCCGGCTCCTGATTGGTTGCTGGAGTCAGCTGACTAGGCTCAGCCAATCAGGGGCTGCCCCTCAGCCCTAGCCTCCTGATTGGTGGGTGGTGTCACCTGACCAGGGCTGACCAATCAGAGAGGGGGGAACCTGGGCCGGCTCCTGATTGGTTGCTGGAGTCAGCTGACTAGGCTCAGCCAATCAGGGGCTGCCCCTCAGCCCTAGCCTCCTGATTGGTGGGTGGTGTCACCTGACCAGGGCTGGCCAATCAGAGAGGGGGGAACCTGGGCCGGCTCCTGATTGGCTGCTGGAGTCAGCTGACTAGGCTCAGCCAATCAGGGGCTGCCCCTCAGCCCTAGCCTCCTCATTGGTGGGTGGTATTATTTTATACTTTATTATTATTTATGAATTATTATTAATTATAACATTGTTAAAGGAATCATTAATAATGAGATTACCGGCGTGGGAATGAGCCGGCAGTAGCTGGACTCGAACTCACGATCAACGGGGCGGAAGTCCAACACCTTAACCACAACTCCAGGTCAGAGTTACTGGGGTGTGGCTGTCTCTGTAGCCTATTGGTTTAGGTCTTAGCGTGATTTTAGTTTAGCTTTAGGTGATTCCCTGAGGCTTATTTTTTACGTGGATCACCATGTAGACCAAAATTTAAGCCATATTGTCTCTGCCCCTACAAGCCACCATTCTTTAGCTTATTTAGTGTTTGTTTGGAAGTCAGGTCAGCTAGAGGACTGTATTGTATAAAGGATTGATTTTTCTCACCCTTGCTGTCCAATCCCTGTAGCCTAATGGCTAAGGTGTTGGGTCTGATACCTTGAGGTCCTGAGTTCGATTCCCCTAGGCTTCTACTGTGTCTGTTCTGTTATTTTGGTTGTTAAGTAAGCACATAGACCAAAATATAAGCCTTTTTGTCTTTGCCCTTACAAGCCACCCTACTTTAGTTTATTTAGTGCATTCGTTTGGGAGTCAGGCTAGCTAAAGGGCTAGTAGGCCCTTATACCTGTTCTCTGTGGTGCAATGGTTGAGATGGTGGATTTCAGCACTCCCATATGGCCATGTAGAGTAATGGTTAAGGAGCTGAGCTGGCATGCTTAAGGTCCAGGGTTCAATTCCCTTGTGCTCCAACTTGAACTTTCTCTCAGCTCTCTTCTACATTGTGACTTTTTTTGTTGTTGTTGTTGGGTGACGGAGAAAAAAAGCTATTGTTAGCAACCAGGTAGACCAAAACACAAGCCACCCAGTTCATGCATTTAAATTGAATGATTTACTCAAAGGGATTTGGGTCACTCTGTCAGCATTAGCTATTTTCCCCACATTTGGATATTTATATCATCGTTCACAGGCCATACAAAATCATCATACAAATGACCCCTGCATTGTATATTTATCCCACCATACATCCCCACATTGTCTATTGATTTATGTGATGACCCTCAGCCAGCCCTACATGTAAATGAATGCCCCATTGCCCCCCACACCCTTGGGTATTGTCCTCATCCATTTTCTTTGAGGAATCCAGGTGCTGTGGTTGCAATGGGATGTGACTGATTGG
Organism: Spea bombifrons; assembly: GCF_027358695.1. Taxonomy (NCBI): domain Eukaryota; kingdom Metazoa; phylum Chordata; class Amphibia; order Anura; family Pelobatidae; genus Spea; species Spea bombifrons. The sequence goes on from NC_071087.1 coordinate 87,192,939, forward strand.
CTGAACCTGGTCAAGTGACCCCACCAGCCAACCAGGCATTGGGAATGACACCCAGGGTGGGGGAATTTAAGCTTCACTTGCAGCCCTTGGTTCTTTTGATGTTCATTTTCTTTGAGAAATCCAGGTGCTGTGGTTGCATTGGGATGTGTCCAGGCCAGGGCTTATCTTTGTAGAGTATTTCCCCTGTCTCTGTTTTTGCATTGCCATTGGCCCTGTTCTTTTGTGTTTTAGTTGTTTTTTCCTGCTTCCACCTTTGCTGTTACTGAAGGCACAAGGCGTCTCAGACCCTATCGTCTCCAACAATACTAATGTCTTTTCCTTCACTTATCACGAGTAGTTCTTCTTCTTTCCATAGCTTTAACGTGTCCTGTTCAATCCCTTTTCTGTTGTGTTGTGTCTTTGAAGCTAACGTTCCCTCACTTTATTAGTCTCTACTGCTTCAGCTGGGAGGCTGTTCCATTTCTCTACCACTCTAGGAGTAAAACTTCTTTACATTACATCTAAACCTCTAACTCACTAGTTTCAGATTATGACCTTGTTTAACAATTTCTCCTCTTTTGAAACAAACATCCCTCCTGTGATTTGTTTAATGCCTTTAAGGATTCCAAGTATTTTCTCCAAGCTTATACATATCGAGATTCCCTAGTCTTTTCTGTTCCTGCGTTATTCTTATCTTCAATGGTGAGTTGAACATTTCCTTTCACTGTAACTCATCTACTACTCATAGTTTCCTCAGAGAATTGTGTTGCTTCTTTACATGTAGAGATACATATAGCTTATTGGTTTTGAATTGTTGTTTCAATGTTTCTTCCTTTTTTCTTTGGTTTTTTTTTTTTGTTTTTTTTTTCTTCCTTACTTTTGTTTTTGCCATTGTCTTCATCCCTTTTCCCAAGGCCGGTATCTCTTACTCTTCTAGCATATCCTCTCTCATTGTTTTATAACATTTTGTTGTTGAGGTTTTTGTTGTTGTTGTTAGAATCTTGTTGGATCAGCATGAGTTAATATTCATTGTACATATTCCAGATAATGAAACATGTCACATAAATTATACAATGTTTTGTTCAGTATAGCATAGGCAATGTAATCAAAGTACAGATTTGAAACATAAGAAAATCCAATGCCCCTCAACCCTAGCCTCCTGATTGGTGGGTGGTATCACCTGACCAAGGCTGACCAATCAGAGAGGGGTCAACCTGGGCCGGCTCCTGATTGGTTGCTGTAGTAACTCATCTACTACTCATAGTTTCCTCAGAGAATTGTGTTGCTTCTTTACATGTAGAGATACATATAGTTTATTGGTTTTGAATTGTTGTTTCAGCATTTCTTCCTTTTTTTCTTTGTGTTTTTTTTTTTTTTTTTTCTTCCTTACTTTTGTTTTTGCCATTGTCTTCATCCCTTTTCCCAAGGCCGGTATCTCTTACTCTTCTAGCCTATCCTCTCTCATTGTTTTCCTGTTTTTACCCATGTTCTCTGGTTTGCAATTCACTTTTTACCCTTTTTTTTTTCTTATAACATTTTGTTGTTGAGGTTTCTGTTGTTGTTGTTAGAATCTTGTTGGATCAGCATGAGTTAATATTCATTGTACATATTCCAGATAATGAAACATGTCACATAAATTATACAATGTTTTGTTCAGTATAGCATAGGCAATGTAATCAAAGTACAGATTTGAAACATAAGAAAATCCAATGCAATCCCTAGCCTCCTGAATGGTGGGTGGTATCACCTGACCAAGGCTGACCAATCAGAGAGGGGGGAACCTGGGCCGGCTCCTGATTGGTTGCTGGAGTCAGCTGACTAGGCTCAGCCAATCAGGGGCTGCCCCTCAGCCCTAGCCTCCTGATTGGTGGATGGTGTCACCTGACCAAGGCTGACCAATCAGAGAGGGGGGGAACTTGGGCCGGCTGCTGATTGGTTGCTGGAGTCAGCTGACTAGGCTCAGCCAATCAGGGGCTGCCCCTCAGCCCTAGCCTCCTGATTGGTGGGTGGTGTCACCTGACCAGGGCCGACCAATCAGAGAGGGGGGGACCTGGGCCGGCTCCTGATTGGTTGCTGGAGTCAGCTGACTAGGCTCAGCCAATCAGGGGCTGCCCCTCAGCCCTAGCCTCCTGATTGGTGGGTGGTGTCACCTGACCAGGGCCGACCAATCAGAGAGGGGGGGACCTGGGCCGGCTCCTGATTGGTTGCTGGAGTCAGCTGACTAGGCTCAGCCAATCAGGGGCTGCCCCTCAGCCCTAGCCTCCTGATTGGTGGGTGGTGTCACCTGACCAGGGCTGACCAATCAGAGAGGGGGGAACCTGGGCCGGCTCCTGATTGGTTGCTGGAGTCAGCTGACTAGGCTCAGCCAATCAGGGGCTGCCCCTCAGCCCTAGCCTCCTGATTGGTGGGTGGTGTCACCTGACCAGGGCCGACCAATCAGAGAGGGGGGGACCTGGGCCGGCTCCTGATTGGTTGCTGGAGTCAGCTGACTAGGCTCAGCCAATCAGGGGCTGCCTCTCAGCCCTAGCCTCCTGATTGGTGGGTGGTGTCACCTGACCAGGGCCGACCAATCAGAGAGAGGGGAACCTGGGCCGGTTCCTGATTGGTTGCTGGAGTCAGCTGACTAGGCTCAGCCAATCAGGGGCTGCCCCTCAGCCCTAGCCTCCTGATTGGTGGGTGGTGTCACCTGATCAGGGCCGACCAATCAGAGAGGGGGGGACCTGGGCCGGCTCCTGATTGGCTGCTGGAGTCAGCTGACTAGGCTCAGCCAATCAGGGGCTGCCCCTCAGCCCTAGCCTCCTGATTGGTGGGTGGTGTCACCTGACCAGGGCTGACCAATCAGAGAGGGGGGAACCTGGGCCGGCTCCTGATTGGTTGCTGGAGTCAGCTGACTAGGCTCAGCCAATCAGGGGCTGCCCCTCAGCCCTAGCCTCCTGATTGGTGGGTGGTATTATTTTATACTTTATTATTATTTATGAATTATTATTAATTATAACATTGTTAAAGGAATCATTAATAATGAGATTACCGGCGTGGGAACGAGCCGGCAATAGCTGGACTCGAACTCACGAGCAACGGGGCGGAAGTCCAACACCTTAACCACAACTCCAGGTCAGAGATACTGGGGTGTGGCTGTCTCTGTAGCCTATTGGTTTAGGTCTTAGCGTGATTTTAGTTTAGCTTTAGGTGATTCCCTGAGGCTTATTTTTTACGTGGATCACCATGTAGACCAAAATTTAAGCCATATTGTCTCTGCCCCTACAAGCCACCATTCTTTAGTTTATTTAGTGTTTGTTTGGAAGTCAGGCCAGCTAGAGGACTGTATTGTATAAAGGATTGATTTTTCTCACCCTTGCTGTCCAATCCTTGTAGCCTAATGGCTAAGGTGTTGGGTCTGATACCTTGAGGTCCTGAGTTCGATTCCCCTAGGCTTCTACTGTGTCTGTTGTTTTGGTTTTTAAGTAAGCACATAGACCAAAATATAAGCCATTTTGTCTTTGCCCTTACAAGCCACCCTACTTTAGTTTATTTAGTGCATTCGTTTGGGAGTCAGGCTAGCTAAAGGGCTAGTAAGCCCTTATACCTGTTCTCTGTGGTGCAATGGTTGAGATGGTGGATTTCAGCACTCCCTTATGGCCATGTAGCGTAATGGTTAAGGAGCTGAGCTGGCATGCTTAAGGTCCAGGGTTCAATTCCCTTGTGCTCTAACTTGAACTTTCTCTCAGCTCTCTTCTACATTGTGGCTTTTTTTGTTGTTGTTGTTGGGTGACGGAGAAAAAAAGCTATTGTTAGCAACCAGGTAGACCAAAACACAAGCCACCCAGTTCATGCATTTAAATTGAATGATTTACTCAAAGGGATTTGGGTCACTCTGTCAGCATTAGCTATTTTCCCCACATTTGGATATTTATATCATCGTTCACAGGCCATACAAAATCATCATACAAATGACCCCTGCATTGTATATTTATCCCACCATACATCCCCACATTGTCTATTGATTTATGTGATGACCCTCAGCCAGCCCTACATGTAAATGAATGCCCCATTGCCCCCCACACCCTTGGGTATTGTCCTCATCCATTTTCTTTGAGGAATCCAGGTGCTGTGGTTGCAATGGGATGTGACTGATTGGCTGAACCTGGTCAAGTGACCCCACCAGCCAACCAGGCATTGGGAATGACACCCAGGGTGGGGGAATTTAAGCTTCACTTGCAGCCCTTGGTTCTTTTGATGTTCATTTTCTTTGAGAAATCCAGGTGCTGTGGTTGCATTGGGATGTGTCCAGGCCAGGGCTTATCTTTGTAGAGTATTTCCCCTGTCTCTGTTTTTGCATTGCCATTGGCCCTGTTCTTTTGTGTTTTAGTTGTTTTTTCCTGCTTCCACCTTTGCTGTTACTGAAGGCACAAGGCGTCTCAGACCCTATCGTCTCCAACAATACTAATGTCTTTTCCTTCACTTATCACGAGTAGTTCTTCTTCTTTCCATAGCTTTAACGTGTCCTGTTCAATCCCTTTTCTGTTGTGTTGTGTCTTTGAAGCTAACGTTCCCTCACTTTATTAGTCTCTACTGCTTCAGCTGGGAGGCTGTTCCATTTCTCTACCACTCTAGGAGTAAAACTTCTTTACATTACATCTAAACCTCTAACTCACTAGTTTCAGATTATGACCTTGTTTAACAATTTCTCCTCTTTTGAAACAAACATCCCTCCTGTGATTTGTTTAATGCCTTTAAGGATTCCAAGTATTTTCTCCAAGCTTATACATATCGAGATTCCCTAGTCTTTTCTGTTCCTGCGTTATTCTTATCTTCAATGGTGAGTTGAACATTTCCTTTCACTGTAACTCATCTACTACTCATAGTTTCCTCAGAGAATTGTGTTGCTTCTTTACATGTAGAGATACATATAGCTTATTGGTTTTGAATTGTTGTTTCAATGTTTCTTCCTTTTTTCTTTGGTTTTTTTTTTTTGTTTTTTTTTTCTTCCTTACTTTTGTTTTTGCCATTGTCTTCATCCCTTTTCCCAAGGCCGGTATCTCTTACTCTTCTAGCATATCCTCTCTCATTGTTTTATAACATTTTGTTGTTGAGGTTTTTGTTGTTGTTGTTAGAATCTTGTTGGATCAGCATGAGTTAATATTCATTGTACATATTCCAGATAATGAAACATGTCACATAAATTATACAATGTTTTGTTCAGTATAGCATAGGCAATGTAATCAAAGTACAGATTTGAAACATAAGAAAATCCAATGCCCCTCAACCCTAGCCTCCTGATTGGTGGGTGGTATCACCTGACCAAGGCTGACCAATCAGAGAGGGGTCAACCTGGGCCGGCTCCTGATTGGTTGCTGTAGTAACTCATCTACTACTCATAGTTTCCTCAGAGAATTGTGTTGCTTCTTTACATGTAGAGATACATATAGTTTATTGGTTTTGAATTGTTGTTTCAGCATTTCTTCCTTTTTTTCTTTGTGTTTTTTTTTTTTTTTTTTTCTTCCTTACTTTTGTTTTTGCCATTGTCTTCATCCCTTTTCCCAAGGCCGGTATCTCTTACTCTTCTAGCCTATCCTCTCTCATTGTTTTCCTGTTTTTACCCATGTTCTCTGGTTTGCAATTCACTTTTTACCCTTTTTTTTGGCTTATAACATTTTGTTGTTGAGGTTTCTGTTGTTGTTGTTAGAATCTTGTTGGATCAGCATGAGTTAATATTCATTGTACATATTCCAGATAATGAAACATGTCACATAAATTATACAATGTTTTGTTCAGTATAGCATAGGCAATGTAATCAAAGTACAGATTTGAAACATAAGAAAATCCAATGCAATCCCTAGCCTCCTGAATGGTGGGTGGTATCACCTGACCAAGGCTGACCAATCAGAGAGGGGGGAACCTGGGCCGGCTCCTGATTGGTTGCTGGAGTCAGCTGACTAGGCTCAGCCAATCAGGGGCTGCCCCTCAGCCCTAGCCTCCTGATTGGTGGGTGGTGTCACCTGACCAGGGCCGACCAATCAGAGAGGGGGGGGCCTGGGCCGGCTCCTGATTGGTTGCTGGAGTCAGCTGACTAGGCTCAGCCAATCAGGGGCTGCCCCTCAGCCCTAGCCTCCTGATTGGTGGGTGGTGTCACCTGACCAGGGCCGACCAATCAGAGAGAGGGGAACCTGGGCCGGCTCCTGATTGGTTGCTGGAGTCAGCTGACTAGGCTCAGCCAATCAGGGGCTGCCCCTCAGCCCTAGCCTCCTGATTGGTGGGTGGTATCACCTGACCAGGGCTGGCGAATCAGAGAGGGGGGAACCTGGGCCGGCTCCTGATTGGCTGCTGGAGTCAGCTGACTAGGCTCAGCCAATCAGGGGCTGCCCCTCAGCCCTAGCCTCCTGATTGGTGGGTGGTGTCACCTGACCAGGGCCGACCAATCAGAGAGGGGGGGACCTGGGCCGGCTCCTGATCGGTTGCTGGAGTCAGCTGACTAGGCTCAGCCAATCAGGGGCTGCCCCTCAGCCCTAGCCTCCTGATTGGTGGGTGGTGTCACCTGACCAGGGCTGACCAATCAGAGAGGGGGGAACCTGGGCCGGCTCCTGATTGGTTGCTAGAGTCAGCTGACTAGGCTCAGCCAATCAGGGGCTGCCCCTCAGCCCTAGCCTCCTGATTGGTGGGTGGTGTCACCTGACCAGGGCCGACCAATCAGAGAGGGGGGAACCTGGGCCGGCTCCTGATTGGTTGCTGGAGTCAGCTGACTAGGCTCAGCCAATCAGGGGCTGCCCCTCAGCCCTAGCTCCCTGATTGGTGGGTGGTGTCACCTGACCAGGGCCGACCAATCAGAGAGGGGGGGAACTGGGCCGGCTCCTGATTGGCTGCTGGAGTCAGCTGACTAGGCTCAGCCAATCAGGGGCTGCCCCTCAGCCCTAGCCTCCTGATTGGTGGGTGGTGTCACCTGACCAGGGCTGACCAATCAGAGAGGGGGGAACCTGGGCCGGCTCCTGATTGGTTGCTGGAGTCAGCTGACTAGGCTCAGCCAATCAGGGGCTGCCCCTCAGCCCCTAGCCTCCTGATTGGTGGGTGGTGTCACCTGACCAGGGCTGGCCAATCAGAGAGGGGGGAACCTGGGCCGGCTCCTGATTGGCTGCTGGAGTCAGCTGACTAGGCTCAGCCAATCAGGGGCTGCCCCTCAGCCCTAGCCTCCTGATTGGTGGGTGGTATTATTTTATACTTTATTATTATTTATGAATTATTATTAATTATAACATTGTTAAAGGAATCATTAATAATGAGATTACCGGCGTGGGAATGAGCCGGCAGTAGCTGGACTCGAACTCACGATCAACGGGGCGGAAGTCCAACACCTTAACCACAACTCCAGGTCAGAGATACTGGGGTGTGGCTGTCTCTGTAGCCTATTGGTTTAGGTCTTAGCGTGATTTTAGTTTAGCTTTAGGTGATTCCCTGAGGCTTATTTTTTACGTGGATCACCATGTAGACCAAAATTTAAGCCATATTGTCTCTGCCCCTACAAGCCACCATTCTTTAGTTTATTTAGTGTTTGTTTGGAAGTCAGGTCAGCTAGAGGACTGTATTGTATAAAGGATTGATTTTTCTCACCTTTGCTGTCCAATCCCTGTAGCCTAATGGCTAAGGTGTTGGGTCTGATACCTTGAGGTCCTGAGTTCGATTCCCCTAGGCTTCTACTGTGTCTGTTCTGTTATTTTGGTTGTTAAGTAAGCACATAGACCAAAATATAAGCCATTTTGTCTTTGCCCTTACAAGCCACCCTACTTTAGTTTGTTTAGTGCATTCGTTTGGGAGTCAGGCTAGCTAAAGGGCTAGTAGGCCCTTATACCTGTTCTCTGTGGTGCAATGGTTGAGATGGTGGATTTCAGCACTCTCATATGGCCATGTAGAGTAATGGTTAAGGAGCTGAGCTGGCATGCTTAAGGTCCAGGGTTCAATTCCCTTGTGCTCCAACTTGAACTTTCTCTCAGCTCTCTTCTACATTGTGGCTTTTTTTGTTGTTGTTGTTGGGTGACGGAGAAAAAAAGCTATTGTTAGCAACCAGGTAGACCAAAACACAAGCCACCCAGTTCATGCATTTAAATTGAATGATTTACTCAAAGGGATTTGGGTCACTCTGTCAGCATTAGCTATTTTCCCCACATTTGGATATTTATATCATCGTTCACAGGCCATACAAAATCATCATACAAATGACCCCTGCATTGTATATTTATCCCACCATACATCCCCACATTGTCTATTGATTTATGTGATGACCCTCAGCCAGCCCTACATGTAAATGAATGCCCCATTGCCCCCCACACCCTTGGGTATTGTCCTCATCCATTTTCTTTGAGGAATCCAGGTGCTGTGGTTGCAATGGGATGTGACTGATTGGCTGAACCTGGTCAAGTGACCCCACCAGCCAACCAGGCATTGGGAATGAGACCCAGGGTGGGGGAATTTAAGCTTCACTTGCAGCCCTTGGTTCTTTTGATGTTCATTTTCTTTGAGAAATCCAGGTGCTGTGGTTGCATTGGGATGTGTCCAGGCCAGGGCTTATCTTTGTAGAGTATTTCCCCTGTCTCTGTTTTTGCATTGCCATTGGCCCTGTTCTTTTGTGTTTTAGTTGTTTTTTCCTGCTTCCACCTTTGCTGTTACTGAAGGCACAAGGCGTCTCAGACCCTATCGTCTCCAACAATACTAATGTCTTTTCCTTCACTTATCACGAGTAGTTCTTCTTCTTTCCATAGCTTTAACGTGTCCTGTTCAATCCCTTTTCTGTTGTGTTGTGTCTTTGAAGCTAACGTTCCCTCACTTTATTAGTCTCTACTGCTTCTGCTGGGAGGCTGTTCCATTTCTCTACCACTCTAGGAGTAAAACTTCTTTACATTACATCTAAACCTCTAACTCACTAGTTTCAGATTATGACCTTGTTTAACAATTTCTCCTCTTTTGAAACAAACATCCCTCCTGTGATTTGTTTAATGCCTTTAAGGATTCCAAGTATTTTCTCCAAGCTTATACATATCGAGATTCCCTAGTCTTTTCTGTTCCTGAGCCTGCGTTATTCTTATCTTCAATGGTGAGTTGAACATTTCCTTTCACTGTAACTCATCTACTACTCATAGTTTCCTCAGAGAATTGTGTTGCTTCTTTACATGTAGAGATACATATAGCTTATTGGTTTTGAATTGTTGTTTCAATGTTTCTTCCTTTTTTCTTTGGTTTTTTTTTTTTGTTTTTTTTTTCTTCCTTACTTTTGTTTTTGCCATTGTCTTCATCCCTTTTCCCAAGGCCGGTATCTCTTACTCTTCTAGCATATCCTCTCTCATTGTTTTATAACATTTTGTTGTTGAGGTTTTTGTTGTTGTTGTTAGAATCTTGTTGGATCAGCATGAGTTAATATTCATTGTACATATTCCAGATAATGAAACATGTCACATAAATTATACAATGTTTTGTTCAGTATAGCATAGGCAATGTAATCAAAGTACAGATTTGAAACATAAGAAAATCCAATGCCCCTCAACCCTAGCCTCCTGATTGGTGGGTGGTATCACCTGACCAAGGCTGACCAATCAGAGAGGGGTCAACCTGGGCCGGCTCCTGATTGGTTGCTGTAGTAACTCATCTACTACTCATAGTTTCCTCAGAGAATTGTGTTGCTTCTTTACATGTAGAGATACATATAGTTTATTGGTTTTGAATTGTTGTTTCAGCATTTCTTCCTTTTTTTCTTTGTGTTTTTTTTTTTTTTTTTTTCTTCCTTACTTTTGTTTTTGCCATTGTCTTCATCCCTTTTCCCAAGGCCGGTATCTCTTACTCTTCTAGCCTATCCTCTCTCATTGTTTTCCTGTTTTTACCCATGTTCTCTGGTTTGCAATTCACTTTTTACCCTTTTTTTTTTCTTATAACATTTTGTTGTTGAGGTTTCTGTTGTTGTTGTTAGAATCTTGTTGGATCAGCATGAGTTAATATTCATTGTACATATTCCAGATAATGAAACATGTCACATAAATTATACAATGTTTTGTTCAGTATAGCATAGGCAATGTAATCAAAGTACAGATTTGAAACATAAGAAAATCCAATGCAATCCCTAGCCTCCTGAATGGTGGGTGGTATCACCTGACCAAGGCTGACCAATCAGAGAGGGGGGAACCTGGGCCGGCTCCTGATTGGTTGCTGGAGTCAGCTGACTAGGCTCAGCCAATCAGGGGCTGCCCCTCAGCCCTAGCCTCCTGATTGGTGGATGGTGTCACCTGACCAAGGCTGACCAATCAGAGAGGGGGGGAACTTGGGCCGGCTGCTGATTGGTTGCTGGAGTCAGCTGACTAGGCTCAGCCAATCAGGGGCTGCCCCTCAGCCCTAGCCTCCTGATTGGTGGGTGGTGTCACCTGACCAGGGCCGACCAATCAGAGAGGGGGGGACCTGGGCCGGCTCCTGATTGGTTGCTGGAGTCAGCTGACTAGGCTCAGCCAATCAGGGGCTGCCCCTCAGCCCTAGCCTCCTGATTGGTGGGTGGTGTCACCTGACCAGGGCTGACCAATCAGAGAGGGGGGAACCTGGGCCGGCTCCTGATTGGTTGCTGGAGTCAGCTGACTAGGCTCAGCCAATCAGGGGCTGCCCCTCAGCCCTAGCCTCCTGATTGGTGGGTGGTGTCACCTGACCAGGGCCGACCAATCAGAGAGGGGGGGACCTGGGCCGGCTCCTGATTGGTTGCTGGAGTCAGCTGACTAGGCTCAGCCAATCAGGGGCTGCCTCTCAGCCCTAGCCTCCTGATTGGTGGGTGGTGTCACCTGACCAGGGCCGACCAATCAGAGAGAGGGGAACCTGGGCCGGTTCCTGATTGGTTGCTGGAGTCAGCTGACTAGGCTCAGCCAATCAGGGGCTGCCCCTCAGCCCTAGCCTCCTGATTGGTGGGTGGTGTCACCTGATCAGGGCCGACCAATCAGAGAGGGGGGGACCTGGGCCGGCTCCTGATTGGCTGCTGGAGTCAGCTGACTAGGCTCAGCCAATCAGGGGCTGCCCCTCAGCCCTAGCCTCCTGATTGGTGGGTGGTGTCACCTGACCAGGGCTGACCAATCAGAGAGGGGGGAACCTGGGCCGGCTCCTGATTGGTTGCTGGAGTCAGCTGACTAGGCTCAGCCAATCAGGGGCTGCCCCTCAGCCCTAGCCTCCTGATTGGTGGGTGGTATTATTTTATACTTTATTATTATTTATGAATTATTATTAATTATAACATTGTTAAAGGAATCATTAATAATGAGATTACCGGCGTGGGAACGAGCCGGCAATAGCTGGACTCGAACTCACGAGCAACGGGGCGGAAGTCCAACACCTTAACCACAACTCCAGGTCAGAGATACTGGGGTGTGGCTGTCTCTGTAGCCTATTGGTTTAGGTCTTAGCGTGATTTTAGTTTAGCTTTAGGTGATTCCCTGAGGCTTATTTTTTACGTGGATCACCATGTAGACCAAAATTTAAGCCATATTGTCTCTGCCCCTACAAGCCACCATTCTTTAGTTTATTTAGTGTTTGTTTGGAAGTCAGGCCAGCTAGAGGACTGTATTGTATAAAGGATTGATTTTTCTCACCCTTGCTGTCCAATCCTTGTAGCCTAATGGCTAAGGTGTTGGGTCTGGTACCTTGAGGTCCTGAGTTCGATTCCCCTAGGCTTCTACTGTGTCTGTTGTTTTGGTTTTTAAGTAAGCACATAGACCAAAATATAAGCCATTTTGTCTTTGCCCTTACAAGCCACCCTACTTTAGTTTATTTAGTGCATTCGTTTGGGAGTCAGGCTAGCTAAAGGGCTAGTAAGCCCTTATACCTGTTCTCTGTGGTGCAATGGTTGAGATGGTGGATTTCAGCACTCCCTTATGGCCATGTAGCGTAATGGTTAAGGAGCTGAGCTGGCATGCTTAAGGTCCAGGGTTCAATTCCCTTGTGCTCCAACTTGAACTTTCTCTCAGCTCTCTTCTACATTGTGGCTATTTTTGTTGTTGTTGTTGGGTGACGGAGAAAAAAAGCTATTGTTAGCAACCAGGTAGACCAAAACACAAGCCACCCAGTTCATGCATTTAAATTGAATGATTTACTCAAAGGGATTTGGGTCACTCTGTCAGCATTAGCTATTTTCCCCACATTTGGATATTTATATCATCGTTCACAGGCCATACAAAATCATCATACAAATGACCCCTGCATTGTATATTTATCCCACCATACATCCCCACATTGTCTATTGATTTATGTGATGACCCTCAGCCAGCCCTACATGTAAATGAATGCCCCATTGCCCCCCACACCCTTGGGTATTGTCCTCATCCATTTTCTTTGAGGAATCCAGGTGCTGTGGTTGCAATGGGATGTGACTGATTGGCTGAACCTGGTCAAGTGACCCCACCAGCCAACCAGGCATTGGGAATGACACCCAGGGTGGGGGAATTTAAGCTTCACTTGCAGCCCTTGGTTCTTTTGATGTTCATTTTCTTTGAGAAATCCAGGTGCTGTGGTTGCATTGGGATGTGTCCAGGCCAGGGCTTATCTTTGTAGAGTATTTCCCCTGTCTCTGTTTTTGCATTGCCATTGGCCCTGTTCTTTTGTGTTTTAGTTGTTTTTTCCTGCTTCCACCTTTGCTGTTACTGAAGGCACAAGGCGTCTCAGACCCTATCGTCTCCAACAATACTAATGTCTTTTCCTTCACTTATCACGAGTAGTTCTTCTTCTTTCCATAGCTTTAACGTGTCCTGTTCAATCCCTTTTCTGTTGTGTTGTGTCTTTGAAGCTAACGTTCCCTCACTTTATTAGTCTCTACTGCTTCAGCTGGGAGGCTGTTCCATTTCTCTACCACTCTAGGAGTAAAACTTCTTTACATTACATCTAAACCTCTAACTCACTAGTTTCAGATTATGACCTTGTTTAACAATTTCTCCTCTTTTGAAACAAACATCCCTCCTGTGATTTGTTTAATGCCTTTAAGGATTCCAAGTATTTTCTCCAAGCTTATACATATCGAGATTCCCTAGTCTTTTCTGTTCCTGCGTTATTCTTATCTTCAATGGTGAGTTGAACATTTCCTTTCACTGTAACTCATCTACTACTCATAGTTTCCTCAGAGAATTGTGTTGCTTCTTTACATGTAGAGATACATATAGCTTATTGGTTTTGAATTGTTGTTTCAATGTTTCTTCCTTTTTTCTTTGGTTTTTTTTTTTTGTTTTTTTTTTCTTCCTTACTTTTGTTTTTGCCATTGTCTTCATCCCTTTTCCCAAGGCCGGTATCTCTTACTCTTCTAGCATATCCTCTCTCATTGTTTTATAACATTTTGTTGTTGAGGTTTTTGTTGTTGTTGTTAGAATCTTGTTGGATCAGCATGAGTTAATATTCATTGTACATATTCCAGATAATGAAACATGTCACATAAATTATACAATGTTTTGTTCAGTATAGCATAGGCAATGTAATCAAAGTACAGATTTGAAACATAAGAAAATCCAATGCCCCTCAACCCTAGCCTCCTGATTGGTGGGTGGTATCACCTGACCAAGGCTGACCAATCAGAGAGGGGTCAACCTGGGCCGGCTCCTGATTGGTTGCTGTAGTAACTCATCTACTACTCATAGTTTCCTCAGAGAATTGTGTTGCTTCTTTACATGTAGAGATACATATAGTTTATTGGTTTTGAATTGTTGTTTCAGCATTTCTTCCTTTTTTTCTTTGTGTTTTTTTTTTTTTTTTTTTCTTCCTTACTTTTGTTTTTGCCATTGTCTTCATCCCTTTTCCCAAGGCCGGTATCTCTTACTCTTCTAGCCTATCCTCTCTCATTGTTTTCCTGTTTTTACCCATGTTCTCTGGTTTGCAATTCACTTTTTACCCTTTTTTTTGGCTTATAACATTTTGTTGTTGAGGTTTCTGTTGTTGTTGTTAGAATCTTGTTGGATCAGCATGAGTTAATATTCATTGTACATATTCCAGATAATGAAACATGTCACATAAATTATACAATGTTTTGTTCAGTATAGCATAGGCAATGTAATCAAAGTACAGATTTGAAACATAAGAAAATCCAATGCAATCCCTAGCCTCCTGAATGGTGGGTGGTATCACCTGACCAAGGCTGACCAATCAGAGAGGGGGGAACCTGGGCCGGCTCCTGATTGGTTGCTGGAGTCAGCTGACTAGGCTCAGCCAATCAGGGGCTGCCCCTCAGCCCTAGCCTCCTGATTGGTGGGTGGTGTCACCTGACCAGGGCCGACCAATCAGAGAGGGGGGGGCCTGGGCCGGCTCCTGATTGGTTGCTGGAGTCAGCTGACTAGGCTCAGCCAATCAGGGGCTGCCCCTCAGCCCTAGCCTCCTGATTGGTGGGTGGTGTCACCTGACCAGGGCCGACCAATCAGAGAGAGGGGAACCTGGGCCGGCTCCTGATTGGTTGCTGGAGTCAGCTGACTAGGCTCAGCCAATCAGGGGCTGCCCCTCAGCCCTAGCCTCCTGATTGGTGGGTGGTATCACCTGACCAGGGCTGGCGAATCAGAGAGGGGGGAACCTGGGCCGGCTCCTGATTGGCTGCTGGAGTCAGCTGACTAGGCTCAGCCAATCAGGGGCTGCCCCTCAGCCCTAGCCTCCTGATTGGTGGGTGGTGTCACCTGACCAGGGCCGACCAATCAGAGAGGGGGGGACCTGGGCCGGCTCCTGATTGGTTGCTGGAGTCAGCTGACTAGGCTCAGCCAATCAGGGGCTGCCCCTCAGCCCTAGCCTCCTGATTGGTGGGTGGTGTCACCTGACCAGGGCTGACCAATCAGAGAGGGGGGAACCTGGGCCGGCTCCTGATTGGTTGCTAGAGTCAGCTGACTAGGCTCAGCCAATCAGGGGCTGCCCCTCAGCCCTAGCCTCCTGATTGGTGGGTGGTGTCACCTGACCAGGGCCGACCAATCAGAGAGGGGGGAACCTGGGCCGGCTCCTGATTGGTTGCTGGAGTCAGCTGACTAGGCTCAGCCAATCAGGGGCTGCCCCTCAGCCCTAGCTCCCTGATTGGTGGGTGGTGTCACCTGACCAGGGCCGACCAATCAGAGAGGGGGGGAACTGGGCCGGCTCCTGATTGGCTGCTGGAGTCAGCTGACTAGGCTCAGCCAATCAGGGGCTGCCCCTCAGCCCTAGCCTCCTGATTGGTGGGTGGTGTCACCTGACCAGGGCTGACCAATCAGAGAGGGGGGAACCTGGGCCGGCTCCTGATTGGTTGCTGGAGTCAGCTGACTAGGCTCAGCCAATCAGGGGCTGCCCCTCAGCCCCTAGCCTCCTGATTGGTGGGTGGTGTCACCTGACCAGGGCTGGCCAATCAGAGAGGGGGGAACCTGGGCCGGCTCCTGATTGGCTGCTGGAGTCAGCTGACTAGGCTCAGCCAATCAGGGGCTGCCCCTCAGCCCTAGCCTCCTGATTGGTGGGTGGTATTATTTTATACTTTATTATTATTTATGAATTATTATTAATTATAACATTGTTAAAGGAATCATTAATAATGAGATTACCGGCGTGGGAATGAGCCGGCAGTAGCTGGACTCGAACTCACGATCAACGGGGCGGAAGTCCAACACCTTAACCACAACTCCAGGTCAGAGATACTGGGGTGTGGCTGTCTCTGTAGCCTATTGGTTTAGGTCTTAGCGTGATTTTAGTTTAGCTTTAGGTGATTCCCTGAGGCTTATTTTTTACGTGGATCACCATGTAGACCAAAATTTAAGCCATATTGTCTCTGCCCCTACAAGCCACCATTCTTTAGTTTATTTAGTGTTTGTTTGGAAGTCAGGTCAGCTAGAGGACTGTATTGTATAAAGGATTGATTTTTCTCACCTTTGCTGTCCAATCCCTGTAGCCTAATGGCTAAGGTGTTGGGTCTGATACCTTGAGGTCCTGAGTTCGATTCCCCTAGGCTTCTACTGTGTCTGTTCTGTTATTTTGGTTGTTAAGTAAGCACATAGACCAAAATATAAGCCATTTTGTCTTTGCCCTTACAAGCCACCCTACTTTAGTTTATTTAGTGCATTCGTTTGGGAGTCAGGCTAGCTAAAGGGCTAGTAGGCCCTTATACCTGTTCTCTGTGGTGCAATGGTTGAGATGGTGGATTTCAGCACTCCCATATGGCCATGTAGAGTAATGGTTAAGGAGCTGAACTGGCATGCTTAAGGTCCAGGGTTCAATTCCCTTGTGCTCCAACTTGAACTTTCTCTCAGCTCTCTTCTACATTGTGGCTTTTTTTGTTGTTGTTGTTGGGTGACGGAGAAAAAAAGCTATTGTTAGCAACCAGGTAGACCAAAACACAAGCCACCCAGTTCATGCATTTAAATTGAATGATTTACTCAAAGGGATTTGGGTCACTCTGTCAGCATTAGCTATTTTCCCCACATTTGGATATTTATATCATCGTTCACAGGCCATACAAAATCATCATACAAATGACCCCTGCATTGTATATTTATCCCACCATACATCCCCACATTGTCTATTGATTTATGTGATGACCCTCAGCCAGCCCTACATGTAAATGAATGCCCCATTGCCCCCCACACCCTTGGGTATTGTCCTCATCCATTTTCTTTGAGGAATCCAGGTGCTGTGGTTGCAATGGGATGTGACTGATTGGCTGAACCTGGTCAAGTGACCCCACCAGCCAACCAGGCATTGGGAATGAGACCCAGGGTGGGGGAATTTAAGCTTCACTTGCAGCCCTTGGTTCTTTTGATGTTCATTTTCTTTGAGAAATCCAGGTGCTGTGGTTGCATTGGGATGTGTCCAGGCCAGGGCTTATCTTTGTAGAGTATTTCCCCTGTCTCTGTTTTTGCATTGCCATTGGCCCTGTTCTTTTGTGTTTTAGTTGTTTTTTCCTGCTTCCACCTTTGCTGTTACTGAAGGCACAAGGCGTCTCAGACCCTATCGTCTCCAACAATACTAATGTCTTTTCCTTCACTTATCACGAGTAGTTCTTCTTCTTTCCATAGCTTTAACGTGTCCTGTTCAATCCCTTTTCTGTTGTGTTGTGTCTTTGAAGCTAACGTTCCCTCACTTTATTAGTCTCTACTGCTTCTGCTGGGAGGCTGTTCCATTTCTCTACCACTCTAGGAGTAAAACTTCTTTACATTACATCTAAACCTCTAACTCA
This sequence comes from Spea bombifrons, assembly GCF_027358695.1. Lineage (NCBI taxonomy): Eukaryota > Metazoa > Chordata > Amphibia > Anura > Pelobatidae > Spea > Spea bombifrons. The sequence continues at coordinate 87,210,064 of NC_071087.1, forward strand.
CTAGTTTCAGATTATGACCTTGTTTAACAATTTCTCCTCTTTTGAAACAAACATCCCTCCTGTGATTTGTTTAATGCCTTTAAGGATTCCAAGTATTTTCTCCAAGCTTATACATATCGAGATTCCCTAGTCTTTTCTGTTCCTGAGCCTGCGTTATTCTTATCTTCAATGGTGAGTTGAACATTTCCTTTCACTGTAACTCATCTACTACTCAGTTTCCTCAGAGAATTGTGTTGCTTCTTTACATGTAGAGATACATATAGCTTATTGGTTTTGAATTGTTGTTTCAATGTTTCTTCCTTTTTTCTTTGGTTTTTTTTTTTTTGTTTTTTTTTCCTTCCTTACTTTTGTTTTTGCCATTGTCTTCATCCCTTTTCCCAAGGCCGGTATCTCTTACTCTTCTAGCATATCCTCTCTCATTGTTTTATAACATTTTGTTGTTGAGGTTTTTGTTGTTGTTGTTAGAATCTTGTTGGATCAGCATGAGTTAATATTCATTGTACATATTCCAGATAATGAAACATGTCACATAAATTATACAATGTTTTGTTCAGTATAGCATAGGCAATGTAATCAAAGTACAGATTTGAAACATAAGAAAATCCAATGCCCCTCAACCCTAGCCTCCTGATTGGTGGGTGGTATCACCTGACCAAGGCTGACCAATCAGAGAGGGGTCAACCTGGGCCGGCTCCTGATTGGTTGCTGTAGTAACTCATCTACTACTCATAGTTTCCTCAGAGAATTGTGTTGCTTCTTTACATGTAGAGATACATATAGTTTATTGGTTTTGAATTGTTGTTTCAGCATTTCTTCCTTTTTTTCTTTGTGTTTTTTTTTTTTTTCCTTACTTTTGTTTTTGCCATTGTCTTCATCCCTTTTCCCAAGGCCGGTATCTCTTACTCTTCTAGCCTATCCTCTCTCATTGTTTTCCTGTTTTTACCCATGTTCTCTGGTTTGCAATTCACTTTTTACCCTTTTTTTTGGCTTATAACATTTTGTTGTTGAGGTTTCTGTTGTTGTTGTTAGAATCTTGTTGGATCAGCATGAGTTAATATTCATTGTACATATTCCAGATAATGAAACATGTCACATAAATTATACAATGTTTTGTTCAGTATAGCATAGGCAATGTAATCAAAGTACAGATTTGAAACATAAGAAAATCCAATGCAATCCCTAGCCTCCTGAATGGTGGGTGGTATCACCTGACCAAGGCTGACCAATCAGAGAGGGGGGAACCTGGGCCGGCTCCTGATTGGTTGCTGGAGTCAGCTGACTAGGCTCAGTCAATCAGGGGCTGCCCCTCAGCCCTAGCCTCCTGATTGGTGGATGGTGTCACCTGACCAAGGCTGACCAATCAGAGAGGGGGGGAACTTGGGCCGGCTGCTGATTGGTTGCTGGAGTCAGCTGACTAGGCTCAGCCAATCAGGGGCTGCCCCTCAGCCCTAGCCTCCTGATTGGTGGGTGGTGTCACCTGACCAGGGCTGACCAATCAGAGAGGGGGGAACCTGGGCCGGCTCCTGATTGGTTGCTGGAGTCAGCTGACTAGGCTCAGCCAATCAGGGGCTGCCCCTCAGCCCTAGCCTCCTGATTGGTGGGTGGTGTCACCTGACCAGGGCCGACCAATCAGAGAGGGGGGGACCTGGGCCGGCTCCTGATTGGTTGCTGGAGTCAGCTGACTAGGCTCAGCCAATCAGGGGCTGCCCCTCAGCCCTAGCCTCCTGATTGGTGGGTGGTGTCACCTGACCAGGGCTGACCAATCAGAGAGGGGGGAACCTGGGCCGGCTCCTGATTGGTTGCTGGAGTCAGCTGACTAGGCTCAGCCAATCAGGGGCTGCCCCTCAGCCCTAGCCTCCTGATTGGTGGGTGGTGTCACCTGACCAGGGCCGACCAATCAGAGAGAGGGGAACCTGGGCCGGCTCCTGATTGGTTGCTGGAGTCAGCTGACTAGGCTCAGCCAATCAGGGGCTGCCCCTCAGCCCTAGCCTCCTGATTGGTGGGTGGTGTCACCTGACCAGGGCTGACCAATCAGAGAGGGGGGAACCTGGGCCGGCTCCTGATTGGTTGCTGGAGTCAGCTGACTAGGCTCAGCCAATCAGGGGCTGCCCCTCAGCCCTAGCCTCCTGATTGGTGGGTGGTGTCACCTGACCAGGGCCGACCAATCAGAGAGGGGGGAACCTGGGCCGGCTCCTGATTGGTTGCTGGAGTCAGCTGACTAGGCTCAGCCAATCAGGGGCTGCCCCTCAGCCCTAGCCTCCTGATTGGTGGGTGGTGTCACCTGACCAGGGCCGACCAATCAGAGAGAGGGGAACCTGGGCCGGCTCCTGATTGGTTGCTGGAGTCAGCTGACTAGGCTCAGCCAATCAGGGGCTGCCCCTCAGCCCTAGCCTCCTGATTGGTGGGTGGTGTCACCTGACCAGGGCTGACCAATCAGAGAGGGGGGAACCTGGGCCGGCTCCTGATTGGTTGCTAGAGTCAGCTGACTAGGCTCAGCCAATCAGGGGCTGCCCCTCAGCCCTAGCCCCCTGATTGGTGGGTGGTGTCACCTGACCAGGGCCGACCAATCAGAGAGGGGGGGACCTGGGCCGGCTCCTGATTGGCTGCTGGAGTCAGCTGACTAGGCTCAGCCAATCAGGGGCTGCCCCTCAGCCCTAGCCTCCTGATTGGTGGGTGGTGTCACCTGACCAGGGCTGACCAATCAGAGAGGGGGGAACCTGGGCCGGCTCCTGATTGGTTGCTGGAGTCAGCTGACTAGGCTCAGCCAATCAGGGGCTGCCCCTCAGCCCTAGCCTCCTGATTGGTGGGTGGTATCACCTGACCAGGGCTGGCCAATCAGAGAGGGGGGAACCTGGGCCGGCTCCTGATTGGCTGCTGGAGTCAGCTGACTAGGCTCAGCCAATCAGGGGCTGCCCCTCAGCCCTAGCCTCCTGATTGGTGGGTGGTATTATTTTATACTTTATTATTATTTATGAATTATTATTAATTATAACATTGTTAAAGGAATCATTAATAATGAGATTACCGGCGTGGGAATGAGCCGGCAGTAGCTGGACTCGAACTCACGATCAACGGGGCGGAAGTCCAACACCTTAACCACAACTCCAGGTCAGAGATACTGGGGTGTGGCTGTCTCTGTAGCCTATTGGTTTAGGTCTTAGCGTGATTTTAGTTTAGCTTTAGGTGATTCCCTGAGGCTTATTTTTTACGTGGATCACCATGTAGACCAAAATTTAAGCCATATTGTCTCTGCCCCTACAAGCCACCATTCTTTAGTTTATTTAGTGTTTGTTTGGAAGTCAGGTCAGCTAGAGGACTGTATTGTATAAAGGATTGATTTTTCTCAACTTTGCTGTCCAATCCCTGTAGCCTAATGGCTAAGGTGTTGGGTCTGATACCTTGAGGTCCTGAGTCCGATTCCCCTAGGCTTCTAC